>NC_081192.1:24939861-25239861 GCF_902713425.1 Acipenser ruthenus
TATTTACTTACTGTTGCAAATTTGTAATTCATATTTATTGAACTATCATACACTATGAATAGAAAATAAATGTATATGTGGGCTGTATCATAAGTCTAACATTTAAAAAATATGTACTTTCCGTAAAAAAAAACAAACAAAAACGTATCAAATGTTGTAATACCCTTTTAAAGTAAAATACCCTTAATACTCACTGTACTGTATGCAGTGCTGATACATTAAAAGCTACTGTATGCTCAATACTGCATATGCGTAATACAGCAGTATCATTGTGTAAGGGAAAGAAAAGGTTTTATACATACTCAAAGGATGCACCATGTACTGTACAGCACAGACCATGGCTGCTTTCTAATCTATCTGTTTTAGGCTGCTACCGCTCCCTACCCTCCTGAGAAATTAAATCTTGCCAGAGGAGGAAAACTGGAGAGAATCTGGCTGCTCATCCCTTTAGTTCATAATTGCCCTCTAGACCATTTAATCATCTGTAAATGGAACAAAGCCCTTGCTGTTGAGTACCGGAAGCAAAGTCATGTGCTTATCAAACGCTTCCTAGTCGTGAAGCATAACTAGGGACCCATCTCCAGGTTCCCGAGCAGTCCTGCTGTCAACCCTGGGAGCTGGAAGCTGACTGCCTCTTCCTGTTTTCACCGTGGTGGCCTTCCTGAAAGCATTTTATTACTGTATCCTACATGCAGCCAAATCTTCATAATTGAATGCACTGCAGTGGGAAAGAAATAGCCTCTTTGTCCACGATGACACACACACAGACAGACCTCCTCCAGGCCTGGACCTGGAATTCTCCTACGCTTGTCATGACAAGAAGAAACATAACCAGGCATTCTCTGTCATCAGGAAGACAGATTTAATTAAACTCTTCCCATTTCAATTTATATTCCACTATAAGGCTTTTTTCTAGTGTGTCAAACTTTAAAACTTGTAGGATCTATTGCAAATATCTATTGCAAAGAGAAAGAAGAAAAAACAGAGAGGATATTACTCTCTAAAGACCTCTGCAAGCTCAATATTGTGTTTAAACATGTTCTAAAAAGTAGCACATGCTTAATACTGGTTTAGTAAAGCAGGACTTTTTTTTAAAGTGCACTATCACTTAATTCTGTCTACTAAAGTGTACCAATTAATTCATGAAATCAACAGTTTTCTGTTACCTGCTTATTCAAGTAGAACTGTGGTGGCTTCTACCCTTTCCCAGGCTTCTGCTCACAGAAGGAACACCTGTTTCTGAGCATGGCAGGCCAGCATCTGAAATCTTAGGAATGGACCTGCTATTGAAAATAGGCCGCGTGATAAGGCAGCTTCTGTGATAGGCAGCGGAAATTCGATAATGAAAGGAGATGCCCACTAGATTAATCTGCTGCAATTTGCCAAAACACACAGGATTTTCTAGACGATTATCCACAGGAGCAATAGGAAGCCCTTTGTTTTGTGAGAGTTCCCACTTATCATTGTATTCTTTATCTTAGTAAGAAACATAATGGTTTAGTTGTATACATGTAAGGTGGATATATTCATGTAAGGGTTCAGAACTGTGAACTCCCTTCCATTTGAGAAACTTCCAACAGGCAGGTTATTAGTTAAGGGGAGTTAGCAGCTGGACATGTACAATTTAAATCTGCCTTTTGCTTTGATTGGCAAAAATAAAAGTTATTTCATCCAGTGGGAAAATCTTTTACTTCCAGCTCAAATACTTTTGGATGTAAATCACAAAGTCACTCATACGCTCACACTATATATTTTAAGGCTAAGTGGGTTGTGTGTGTGTGTGTGGCTGTGTGCCTTCAGAAAACTGTTACTGTTCTACATGCTTTCTTAATAAACACTTCTGGGACTTCTCTTTAATAACATTTCCTTTATCAAAACCTAATTTCATCTAAAAGGTTTCTTTAAAGAAAATGAATATCCTTTTGGTTTCTGTGTGTCTATATTTATTATCTCTCCCCAGGAAGGTCACATTAATTAAAGTACACTATGAAACTACAAAAGTATTATGTATGTTTTATTATTTCAGTGATGATGATAAACTGTTTTGACTCTTTGAGGAATAAGAACTGTGCTTTATAACATATATAGCAAATGCAATTATTCAACCACAGCAAAATACAGTAAGTAAGATACAAAACAGAGCAGAATTTCTTTAATGACAATATATCGTGTCTTGTCTGCAGCAGCCGATGAGTTACTACAGTCATATGTCACAGTAATGTGTGCGTGTAGCAATGCTTAATAATAACTCATGCTTGGACATTGAAACTTGAAAGAGGATTAAACGACTGTGACATTGTGGGAATTATTCAGTGGTATGGGTGACTTGGGTCAAAGAATCATAGGACCAATTTGGTGATATCACGCTAATCCAAAATAAATAACTATGACAAGATGGTATCTTGGTCAAATTAATCAGAATGTGTACATAGAGTTCTCAAAATCAATCACTGCCAATGTGCAGGGCAGAGGTTAAAGGTCACAGTGATGTATTGCTGGTAAGCAAAAGTGATTTTGAAGCTCTGGACTAATTGCATATATTTTATACAAGCAGTTCTGGAATTAGTTGATAGGAAAACTTCACCAATGGTTAAAAAAATGCCTGTGCCTATATTATACTGTGTGACATTTGTCCATACTCCTATTCTCAGCCAACTCACAGTCGCTATAAGCAGTACAGAGAGAAGTACTGTTGGACAAACTGAAAAACCTACCATCAGTACTACTACACAAATCATTCAGTTAGGTCCACAACAATCCAGTTATTGTCCAACTCTGGTTTGCAAAGCACAGAAATAATGTCTATGACTGGTCATCGATGTGAAAGTAGCCTTAAAAATGACTGGTCCATCAACGAAGAGCAACGCAAAACCTGGTCACACACTCTGTCGGCAGCAGAAAAGGTTCATTCGCCATCTTCATCAAGCTCTTCTGAAGAGCACACTGCTTCTGCTGTCCAATTACAAGGCAACTTTCCCGGAAGCATTTTTAATAACTGGTCGATATCTGGAAATATTCAAATTAATTACCAAGCAAAAGACTACCTACGACTATTATTATTATTATTATTATTATTATTATTATTATTATTATTATTATTATTAAAATTGCACAATCTTTTTTTTCGATCTTTGTCCTCAGTTTATTTTCACAGAAGCACTTTTAATAACTGCACTAATAATAATAATAATAATAATAATAATAATAATAATAATAATAATAATAATAATAATAATAATAATTTTTTCACAATCTTTTGTTCTCTGTTTATTCCAATAAAAGTATACAGTTTTAAAAACGCTGTTTTGTACACTCATTTTATAGAGAAGATCGTTGCCATGGAGGACTATATTTATAGAACGTTAATTTTAGAGTGCTTATGTGGAAGGATACGTAAAAAAAAAAAGGAAAATCTAAATAAATTCAGTTAAAATAAATAGAAATGATAATTGATTGTGCTGTAACATTGAAGTGTATAAGTAATAAGACACTCCACATCAGGCATTACCAGGCTTTATACGACTGTTTGGTTGTAATAGCGCCTCGCCTTCTGCTCGAGCCCCATTACCCAAACGGTCGTATAATGCCTGGTAATGCTTACATATATATATTTTCGGAAGTAAGTAAAAACGACTGCAACGGGGGTTTTCTGCTATTAGATTATGTGAACATTACTTCCGAAAATCCACAAACCAAACAATCCAGGCCGCCCCAATTGTATCAGCCTGTTCCTGTCCCACAGAACTGATCTCCAAATTTCTTGACGAAATCTTCAAACCCCTTGTTGAATCACTGCCCTTCTATGTTAAAGACTACACATTTTCTAAAAGAATTGGATATTTTCAAAGAACAGCACCCTTGTGATAAAATTATTCTTTTTTACAATGGACATTAAAAGTCTCTACACTGTTATACAAAATAATGAAGGGTTAATTGCAATAAAACACTTTCTTGATGAACGGATAGTGAAAGAACCTCCCACAGATATCCTTCTGAGACTGGCTGAACTTGTGCTCACATTGAATAGTTTTTCCTTTGATGGTAATTTCTACACTCAAGTAAGGGGTGTTAGCATGGGAACTAAAATGGGACCATGTGATAAAGTGCCCGCCCGCTATGTATATAGTACATGTGCGCTGTTATTTTTTGTGTATTTAGCAGACGCCTTTATCCAAAGCGACTTAAAGAGACTAGGGTGTGTGAACTATGCATCAGCTGAAGAGTCACTTACAATTACGTCTCACCCGAAAGACAGAGCCCAAGGAGGTTAAGTGACTTGCTCAGGGTCACACAATGAGTCAGTGGCTGAGGTGGGATTTGAACCGGGGACCTCCTGGTTACAAGCCCTTTTCTTTAACCTTTGGACCACACAGCCTATATTGTATTTGCATGCAGACAAAAGCTGTCCGACGTTATTTTTTATTATTTGTGGCCTGCGAAAAGCTGGCATCATTATTATTTGACAAGGATGGGTTACTTCCCCATCCTTAAATAAACATGTGAGAATGTGGCTGGAGCCTTAATAATGTAATTGTTTGATCAATGGGTAGTTAAGGCTCTAGCCGACACAGCCACAGGATATAAAAGAGACCGCCTTGGCTCATTAAAGGGTTGTTGTTGTTGGAGAGTTAAAGAGACCAAGAGTGAATGCTACCAGCCAGCGAACAAGGTACTCGTTTTTGTAAAGGAAATATAGTTTGTGTTTGTTTTATTTGGCCATTGTGCCCTTTCTTTTTGTGTTTTCTGTTTAACTGTTTTGTTATTTAATTTAATAAATACACGTCTGCGGCCGTTTTAGCTCCATACTTTTGTTTTGACTACTGCTTCCTGAAACTGACGTCACCACCCACATGCCACACAAAGTGTCCTATGACAGGCCATCATATGCTTGCCTTTTTGTGGGATCAGTTGAAAACAAATTGACGACATCTTTGGAATTTCCACCAACTCTAGTGAGGATTTTAAACAGTTAATTCAGTCAGTAACAAATTTCTACCCAGCCCTGGATTTTACAAAGAACATATATCAGAAACGGGCAATAGTATATCTTTCTTAGACATTTCCATCACTGTTTTGAATTCCACGATTAACACCACTGTGTACTACAAACCAACTGATTCTCATTCATATCTGCAGTATGACTCCTCACACCCTAAGGCTTGCCGTGACTCAATTCCCTGTTCACAACTGTTAAGACTCAGACGTATTTACAGCGATGATCAAGATTTCTTCGCCAAAAATGAGGAAATGTGTGTGTTTTTTGGAAATTGTGGCTTTCTGGACAAGATCATCACTAAAGCTAAATCCTGCATTTCAAATATAAATAGAAAAAATGCTTTATATAATAACAATATAGAACACACAGATGATAGAATCCCTCTGGTCCTCACTTACCAACCTACCAACAGAAAGATACAGACAATTGTGCAAAGAAACTTTAAAATTTTACAACAAGACCCATCTACAATGCCTATTTTCAAGACTCCCCCCTTTGAAAGGCACATATCCATGTAATAGACCATGATGTTATACCTGTAAATACATTCATTCTGAATTAGAGGCACTACATCTTCATTCAACATTCATGAACATTTTGCATGTATCTCTAAAGGAATAGTCTATTGCATTATCTGCAAGACCGCAGACCGGTTTGTAGAACACTTAAGAAGCATTTGCATTAACACCACTGCATGTCCAGTAGCCCGTCACTTCAACAGTGATGATCACACTGCTGAAGACATCACAGTCTGTGTGATCAACCAAACCAAACAAGTCTGCTGTACATATTTAATATATGAGTCAGTCAAAATAATGAGAGGCAAGGTTGGATAGTAAATATGACTTAATATACTGTAAAGCCATGGATATTAGCAAGCCTTTTTTATGCGTTTTTCACGTATGAAAAAAACCTGTAAACATTTTTGGCACGAATATCTTAGTGCTGTACATATAATGAAGTGATATACTACTACCAGTGCAACGGGACGCCAACATTTCTGTGATTCGCCAAATACTTTGGTCGCAAATATTTATGGCTTTACAGTATTAAATATGCTGACACAGCATAAGTAAATGACTAAACAACATAGATAAATAACAGAAAATGTTTTTACAGTGCATACCACAAGTTTTTTTCTTTCTTTTGTAGTATGCTTTGTAATTAATTTTCTGTTAAGTAATGGAATCGGCGTTCAGTAGTTTTTTCATTCAGCCATTTTATGTTGTTGTTATAAGTGGAGATGGAGGGCATTCCTTTGAAAAGGGGCGGGACTGACAATGATGTGAACCAATCACATGGCATATGGAGACTATTGCCCGGTGGTGTAAGGATGTTAGGGCAATAGTACAATCTATTTTTCCTCATATGATGAGGTTAACCAATCTCAGGCCAGAATTTCCAACCACATACATATATCTATATCTATCTATCTATCTACTGTATATATATATATATATATATATATATATATATATATATATATATATATATATATATATATACTGTAAGTATATATACTGGATTCTGCAGAGTCAACATCCTGGTTTGAACGGCACCTCCCCCTCTTCTTGATTCTTTATCATGACTGTGTGCTGTGCTCTACCTTTGAATTTTAAGCATGCCTAATTGTAAATGTAATCTATCTGCCTAATGTTAATAATGCCTGCAATTTCAACCCTCCCCACACACACACACTTTTGCTTTAACAACAACTTTACGTCGTGTGGACGTTGACTTGTCAGAATCCGGTATATATATTAAAAAGAGACATTATGAATATGTCTGGGGTCCTGTTTCTACTTTGTATTACAACTATTGAGTTACTCAGAGTATTAATGGTTGAGCTAAGTAAATGTTTAGTGGCTGGATATCCACTCTGCTTCCATACATATGACCATGATCACCCCCTAAGAAAGATGAAAAAACAGTTTAGGGGACTATCCTCAGTGGACATGGCTTGTTGGATGTGATAAGCATTCCTCTATTAACTGAAAAATGTTGTGTTTGGTTTAGACATTATGCTTGTAAATCAATCACCATGCTATTTATTAAAGTAAAGAAATACTGTAGAAAGTACAGTCAGCCACTTTCAGTGACTGTGTAAAAAAGCTTTTAAAAAAATAATAATTGTAACAACTAATTTATGTTTGTCAACATGACCAGTGAATGTGATCATTTATTGTAGCTATTTGGGTATTTAAGTGTCAGTAATTTAATTGTAATAATGGGTCAACTAACGCTGTATTTCATATTGAGTTCATATGAAGTAAAGATGAGTTTCTGATATTCCACTCTTATTCACATTTGGGGGCACTTTATTCATAGGTTCATCAAGTTTTGTCATGTAATAAAGTGTCTTAAATACTAAGTACTGTTAAGGTATCAAACCCCTCCAACCAGTATCTCAGTCAAAACAAGAACATGCCAATCTCTCTATAATAATTTCTCATGCTTTTTTCTCAGTTTTGAAAAAGTATGGCTTCAGTATCAATATTACATTTTTAAAGCACATTTATACAATATATGCTCATAGAATTTTCTTTTTTTCAAATAAAGTCATAAAATGAAACAGGTAATTGAAATGTAAGCTTACTGGACTTTCTCAGGAGAAATTTGCCAGAAACTGTATTTATAAGTCTATGAAAAACTCCTCTTGCAAAATACTGAAAGTAAATCTTTGCTAAAAAGTTTAATATATATTTTGGGGGCTTTTAAAAATGTGTTTTTCTGACATCTGTGAATTATGGATTTGGTGATCCAAGAAAAACTAGACAGTGTGTGCAGAATGTAAGAAATAAAAGTTTCATTAAACATGTTATGCCTTTGTGTATATTAAAAGAACCAGTATGATGTGGATTTATATTTCAATCATTTCAATGTACCCCACTGCTGAAGTTTAGCAATGTGTCCTGATTTAAGTATATTAAGTACTGTACAATAGTTAGATTATTAATTAATGTACATATGTGCGCTGTTAGTATGAATTCATACTTTTTATCTTAACAAGTATAAGTATGGCTGCACTTGATATATTCAGCTGTGTTCCAATGTTATAATTGTATTTATTTGTTATGAAACCACTGCCACAAAATGAGTGACACCCCACCCATTTTCATTAATATGTTTGGAGATGAAAATCCAGAGAACTAGTATAGCACCAACTTTCCCAGTAATGACAGCAGTCCACCTGAAATAACGAAAAAAAGTAAGTACAGCAACTGTCAACAGTAGACACAAAAGAGTAAATGAGGCACAGCTAATGAAATAGAAGAAAACAAAGATTTAAAAAAAAAAAACACAAAAAAGTACATGTTGTTCATGTGTTTAAAGATAATATGGACATCAATTTTAAGGCCATAAGTCCACAAAACCTCAACAACATTCTGGGGGAATTATGCCAGTGCAAGACGTTCAACTGGTGACCAGTATAATTCAATCTCTAGTTAGTCATGAAAACTTTCTGAAAAGCAGGTAAGACAAGACCAAACACCACCCCCGCATTACCGACCTGGATTTGAAGCGCCTGAGGCAATCGGAAGCAGTTTCACTGAACACTGCAGTCAGATTGGTACGCAAGGTCTGGTTTCATCTTCAGCTTAACCGAGCATGTGGGCGTGAGGGTGTCCGCCAACAAACAATTTTTGAGATCCGAAAGGATAAAAATTGACTTGAATATTTGTGCCTCACATGTAACGAGGACACAAAAAAAAATACAAAATGGCTGATCCTGACAGTGAAAACCTAGTAGTGTGGCACTACTCCACCTCCTTCCTCAGATTAATTTGAAACTTCGCCTAGACCATCCACAGCCTCTACTTTTGAGATGCCACTTTTTCAATGCAGAACTTTACAATAAATGGAAATGCGAAGCTTATTTTTAACCTTTAATATTGAATACAGATTAAAGATTATGTAATTTGAGACTATTTAACTGCGGATGTATATACAATACATTTTTTTTTAATTTACAAAGTTTTAATTATTTTAGTTCCCCCAATTGATAAATAGCTTAGAAATGGCTGTTTTATAAGTGGTATAAACAACTTCAGGCCATGCGGTTCCCAAGAAATATACACACGCATTGGTGGTTAAAAGCCCTTGGATTCGCCTGGGGTTTAATCACTACCCAGGCGTGCGTGCATATATATATATATATATATATATATATATATATATATATATATAAATATATATATATACATATATATATATATATATATAGATATAGATATAGATATATACATACAGTGCCTTGCATAAGTATTCACCCCCTTGGACTTTTCCACATTTTGTAGTGTTACAACCTGGAATTAATATGGATTTAATTAGGATTTTTTGTCACTGATCTACACAACATAGTCCATAATGTCGAAGTGGGGAAAAAAATCTACATATTTTTCAAAATTATTTACAAATAAAAAACTGAAAAGTCTTGATTGCATAAGTATTCACCTCCTTTGCTGTGACACCCCTAAATAAGCTCTGGTGCAACCAATTGCCTTCAGAAGTCACATAATTAGTTGAATGGAGTCCACCTGTGTGCAATTAAAGTGTCACATGATCTCAGATTAAATACACCTGTTTCTGGAATGCCCCAGAGTTTGTTAGAGAGCATATCTAAACAAACAGCATCATGAAGACCAAGGAGCTATCATAAAATTCTGGAGAAGCACCAATCAGGGTTGGGTTATAAAAAAATATCTCAAACTTAGACCACCCCCCGGAGCACCGTTAAATCCATTATTAAGAAATGGAAAGAATATGGCACAACTGCGACTCTGCCTAGAGAAGGCCGTCCACCAAAACTCAGTGACCAGGTAAGGAGGGCATTAGTCAGAGAAGCAACCAAGAGGCCAGAGATGGGGGAAACCGTCCATGGGACAACTATAACCCGGACGCTCCACAAAGCTGGGCTTTATGGAAGAGTGGCGAGAAGAAAGCCATTGCTGAAAAAACCCCATATCAAATCCCGTTTGGATTTTGCCAAAAGTCATGTGGGAGACACAGCAAACATGTGGAAAAAGGTTCTCTTCTCTGATGAGACCAAAATTGAACTGTGTGGCGCAAAGCCAACACTGCTCATCACCCTGAGAACACCATCCCCACGGTGAAGCATGGTGGTGGCAGCATCATGTTATGGGGATGCTTTTCATCGGCAGGGACTGGGAAACTGGTCAGGATTGGGGGCAAGGGCGCTCCTTTACTTCTGGTTCCTAGTCTTTATAGCCTGGTCAATTAGTGTCAAATAGAAACAGTTAAGCAGTCAATCCACCACAGCTGTGAGGATTTTGGCTTTGATGAAATTGAGCTCATTCTAATTACTGTTTCCCAAGCATTTGAACAGCAATTTACCCCACGTGTGTTGGTCACATGTGACACTGGAATCATACTTCTGCTATCTGTCAAATGCAGCTGGAAGGGGTCCCTGCTTTTGCATGGAAGATGCAGTTTTAGGTGTTCTAGCTGCTGACTTCTGTTTTAAAAAGTAAAGATTATAAACTAAGATCAGTTTTCTGTGATGGTAATAGTTTCATACATGTAGGAAGATAAACATCTAATACTCAGAATTAAAAAAAGTATGGGGTAAACCTGCTGTTTAACTTCTGTAAACAGGTCTGGAGGTGGATCAGACAAATGTTTAAACAAATTTGACGTATACCTTCATCGAACTTGTTGCGTTAGTTTTGGCCTATTTTGCTCCTTAGACTGGGCCATTATTAATGCTTCTCTTTGTCAAACCGCGCAAGGAATCATGGCAGTATCGTCTGCACGGTAGTACCATGGCTCCCCAGTGTGCAGATGCTCGAACCGCAACATTTTGGTATAGCGGTATACCATTGGTATATACAGTGCCTATAGAAAGTCTACACCCCCTTTCAAAATGTTCACCTTTTGCTGCCTTATAGCCTGGAATTAAAATGCATTCAAATTGTTTTTGTTTTTTCATTTATCTACACATCCTACCCCACAACTTCTTAGTGAAAAAAATATTCTAGAAATTTGTAGAAAATTAATTAGAAATACAAACTGAAATAGCTTGGTTGGATAAGTGTCCACCCCCCTTGTAATAACAATCCTAAATTAGCTCAGGTGTAACCAATCACCTTCAAAATCACACACCAAGTTAAGTGGCCTCCACCTGTGTTAAATTGTAGTGATTCACATGATTTCAGGATAAATTCAGCAGTTCCTGTAGGTTCCCTCTGCTGGGTAGTACATTTCAAAGCAAAGCCTCAACCATGAGCACCAAGGCACTTTCAAAAGAACTCCGGGACAAAGTTGTTGAAAGGTACAGGTCAGGGGATGGGTATAAAAAAATATGAAAGGCCTTGAATATCCCTTGGAGTACGGTCAAGACGATTATTAAGAAGTGGAAGGTGTGTGGCACCACCAAGACCCTGCCTAGATCAGGCCGTCCCTCCAAACTGGATCACCGAGCAAGAAGGAGACTGATCAGAGAGGCTACCAAGAGGCCAATGGCAACTTTGCAAGAGCTACAGGCTTTTATGGCCAAGACTGGTCAAAGTGTGCATGTGACAACAATATCCCAAGCACTCCAGAAATCTGGCCTGTAGGGTGGCAAGAAGGAAGCCATTACTCAAGAAAGTTCACCTTGAATCCTGTTTGAAATACGCAAAAAAACACTCAGGAGATTCTGTAGCCATGTAGTAAAAAGTTTTGTGGTCAGACGAAACTAAAATTGAACTTTTTGGCCTAAATGCAAAGCGTTATGTTTTGTGCAAACCCAATACAGCGCATCACCCAAAGAACACCATCCCTACTGTGAAGCATGGTGGTGGCAGCATCATGTTATGGGGATGTTTCTCATCGGCAGGGACTGTGGCACTTGTCAGGATAGAAGGGAAAATGAATGGAGCAAAGTACAGAGAAGTCCTTGAGGAAAACCTGCTGCCCTCTGCAAGAAAGCTGAAACTGGGACGGAAGTTCACCTTTCAGCATGACTACGACCCAAAGCACACAGCCAAAGCTACACTGGAGTGGCTAAGGAACACAAAGGTAAATGTCCTTGAGTGGCCCAGTCAGAGCCCCAACCTAAATCCAATCGAAAATTTGTGGTATGACTTGAAGATTGCTGTCCATCAACGCTCCCCAAGGAAATTGACATTTTTTTCTCAATAAAAACTTTTTTCCCCTTGACAGCGTGGAGTATGGTGTGCAGATAAGTGGAAAAATCCTAATTTAAATGCATGAAACTTGGAGGCACTGACACAACAAAATGTGAAAAAAGTTCAAGGGGGTGTAGACTTTCTATAGGCACTGTATATATATATATATATATATATATATATATATATATATATATATATATATATATATATTAGAGGTGGGCACCAATATCGATATTTTGATACGATATCGATAATAATTTCCATATTACGATATCGTAGGATTAAAAAACAGAGACATACTTTTTATTGCTAATACTGCTAAAAATACAAACACGCTAAAATCAAGTTTATTTTATATTTAGATGCAACAAACCCTGTACATACCAATCATTGTCAGTCTCGTAGGCAAACATCACACATAAAGTATTATTTAACAATTTTAATCCATTGATCGGTGTTTTTCTTTTTCTAAGAACCCGATTAACAAATGTATTTAAAACATTCAATAGCTGCAAATCGAGAAAAACAAATTCATAACCTGTGTCAGTGGTTCACTGCATTTTTTCCATGTGATTACTTACACTATTAGTAATGTATTTTTAAATTGTGAACTTTAAGTATTATAAATTAGATGTACTTTTAAAACATCAAAACTCATCACATTAGAGAAGATTAAATTACTTCCAGTTTGGCTAGTCTGCGCAGTGAAGTACAGTATATAAATATTTCGGTTTTGAGGTAGCTGATGATGGCATGGAATAGTAAAACAAGACCTTGTTTTTCTCCATGGATATTAAGATACTAAGTTAAAGTAAGTTATTGTTTTTCTTATGTAAATATCAGTTAACGTCTATATGTATATGTTTCATATTGCAATTGTGTTATACGTGCACGATATCGATACACAATTTTCATATCGTTGCCCACCCCTAATATATATATAAAACTGACCTGGATTAAATCAGGCCACTGTCATGCTCTTTTCTTTGAACATTTTATAAATCTGAGAATGTGGTATCTTGTGTTTGGTATTCTTACTTAATTTAAAAATCGCAGGTCAGTAGTAAACTGTTTGCATAAAGGCCAGAAAACACTATGTACCTGAATTTAATGTAAAGCTATGGCCAAAAAATTTGCGTCACCTAGAATTTCAGACTTGAGACATAATAAAACATTTTCAAAATGATATGAACATAATTTAGATCTTTTATTTAATCTATATGCAGGTGTGTGAAAATGCTGCCTGATAGCCGACAGCATCACGTCACATATGTGTGTCCCGGCCTTAAGACAAACCAAACCTTTTAGCAAGTACAGCATACAGTTAATATAAGTGGATATGAGTGCACATGACATAAAAAACAGAGTATGTACATATTCAGATATTCTTAAAACTGCATTATTTCTGCTTTCAAAACACATTTCAGAATTGCCTGAAAGTTATTCATGACAAAAGTGGTACTGTAGATTGATGTGATGGAAGAAAAAAAAAAACCCTTGTGATACTGAAGGATGACAGCTTAATGTTCCTGGATCATGTTTTTTTCCACACAAATCTACTACAGACTATTTGTTAGGTTGGGGGAAGTAGTTAAACCTTCTACACCTTTACACATGGTCGGCATTTTGTAAAAACATTATCAACAAAATTCCAGTTTGCAAAGACAGAGCCTTGATTTATGATACTTTAGGTTAAAGGAGAAATTTAAGGGCACATGCTGTGTGTTATTGATCTCTAGGATCAATCCACTCTTGAGTAAAAGCCATTAGCCTTCAACCACCTCTCACCAGATGCATAGGCATGATGGGCACTCACTAGAAGTATACTACATTGTTTAACAAGATAACGCCTATTTTCCCGCAGGGTCATTTAAAGCACCTAACAGCCGGGGCAGCTACAGTAGCTTAAATCAAAACTGGTAATACAAAGTTGGATGTACCCGGATCATGCCTCTACACATCATGATGTATGGCATGTCTGTAGTCGGCAGGCTTTTAGCAAGCTCAGGCTTCAAGTTGTTTTTTTTACATTTATTGTTCATTCATGAGCTGTTTTCATGGATTCCTTCCTATTTTCAGAAAGTGTTAAAATCGAGCATTTCGCGAAGTGCCCAGCTATTGTGGGCAGAAGCCGAATTATCATTATTCGGCCCACAGCCCCTTGGGCAAATCATGGAAAAAAAAGTTAAAGACAGCTGTTGCTAGCCTAAGTACTGCTTACTGTCTGAGGGTGGTAAATATGGCTTTGGTCAGATTTTTTTCTAAATGAAGATGTCGACAATAGCGTTAAAACCCATAAAGAGGAATTAAATCGGCAACTACAGCAGTATTTGTGTAGTAATGACGATAACTTGAGGTCAGTCTTGCCGATGTGTCGTTATTTGTCTTATTTGATTAAGGATGTTGAACAAGCGGCAGTGGTAACAAGTAAGACAAGCAAGCAGTATAGACATAGCAAGCGGTCAGTGTGTTAACAACTGGCGGAATAAAAAAACTCATAGCACCCGACAAGGGACAGTGTAATGAATCGCTTCAATATTTCATTCATGATAAGGAAGTTTTTGATATTTTTCACCAAGCCCATTGATCGATTGGTCACGGTGGCCGAAACAGACTCGAGAAGTATTTAAGTGATAAATATGTTAACATCCCTAGAAATGCGATCATGCTCTATTTATCGTTTTGTATCCCTTATCAAACAAATAAAAGACATCCAAAGAAAGGTCTTACTGTTCAGCCAATGTTATTTAAATAATTAAATTCTAGAGGTCAGGTTGACTTAATTGACATGCAGTTCCAACCTGATAAAGATTTCAAATTCATCTTGGTTTACAGGACCCTTAACCAAGTTCGTTTTCATTCGTCCACTGAAAACTAAACAAGCAGAAGAAGTCGCTTATCAATTTACAGATTTTTTTTTTTTTTTATATCGGAGTGCCTTCAGTTCTGCAGTCTGATAACAGCAGATAATTCTGTAATCAGGTAGTGTGGCCACAAATGAAAATGTGTGAGATGCGGTCAGAAATGAAAACAGCGCACGGCAAACCTCGACACAGCCAAATACAGGGCTCCGTGGAAAGGACCGACTAACCAAGATATTGAAAATATGTCGACATCGTGGATGCAAGACAACAAAACACTTAGCAGTGGAGTGAAGGGCTCAGGTGAGTTATGATTTTTTATGTGTGTGTGTGTCCGTGTTTTACCGAGATTAGAAGACTGCGAAAAAAAAAACAACAAAAAAAAAACTAGCCGATCACAAAATCCTTTCTGCTGTCTCCCACTTCACAGACGCTCACTCACTCAGGACCACAAAACAGCTGCACGTGATTGATTGACAGCTTGGCACTGTACCAAGAAAGGGGGTGGGGCATTCTTAAGTGGTGTGTAAATGAGATGCTGCTGATAACTAGTAATATAGGCACGTTCTTTATTTGGGCAAGTTTTGAGTGGACATGTGCTTTATTTTTTTTACTTACTAACAGTTAAGTGGTTACAGTTTTGATTTGCATTTTCACAAATCAGATACAGGTGATGAGATTGCAATGTTGTTACATTACAACCAGCTCCAACAATGTGTCATTATTACAAACTTTAAATCTAGTTTTTGTATCACATTACACAGTTAAGAGCGCTTATTCAAATTATAATTGCATCAACTACTGTTTAAGGCATATCCATAAGAGAGAGATCAAGTTTTACAGACATCTTAAGTTTAATGTGTTAAAGCAGCTGTAAGCATTAAAGCAGCTCACGTTTTAAGGTGAGCGTGAAGATGCTATCAGATTATTTTTACTGAGTGAAAAAAAATAGATATTGTAAACATTAACATAACCAATCCAGATTTAACATTGCATTTTACTTTATTGTTGTGCTATACTGTAGGTTTGTTATGTTGATGAAAAATTGGGCTTATCATACAGGCATCTCGCAAACACCGGGACAGACTAAAACAAATGAGAAAACGGAATGCCCATTGATTGACAGCCTATATCTCAAAATTCCAACGTGTTGGGAGCAGAAGACTGCACACATGTGCTGCTAACCCTTCCAGCTCATTCTGAGCATCTTTTAGCACTGCACCCCTGACTAACTTAAGTAAAAGCGGACAGTATACATTTGGCTTATAGTCTACTCATGATAATACAAATTAGTGGTATTATGCAACATTTGTTGCTGGTCCCTTGAAATTCGTATTAACGAGATTTGACTGTCCTCCTGTAAGTATCATAACTTCTTAGTGCGGCACCATCATCTATTTTGTGTTACTTATCTAGGCTGCCAAGTTAATAATAATAATAATAATAATAATAATAATAATAATAATAATAAATAAATAAAAATCGCTAAAATCACTGTTTCAATTTCAAATAATCTTTTATTCGCATTGTACACCAATGTGTACAATGCAGCAGCATGATTTATTTTGTGTTACCATATCAGTAGCCTATACAGTCTAAAGTAAAAAGAAAGTGCGCTTAGGTGTTGTTCATTTGATTTTACTACTGTACATATTTATATATTTTTGTTCATAATGTAATGTGTAGCCTACCCAAAACACATTAGTGTTATTTCAGCGCAATGACTTATACATTTAAAATACACTGAGCACTATACATGTATGTGTGTGCAATGTTATTGTATTTTTTAAACCTGACACCTCTTAATGTTGGACAAACATATCCGGTTTTGCGAGTGGCTACTGTATGGTTATGACAGAAGCACATTTTATATTTGGGGGTGAAGGTGGGGGCCCCACTATAGATTGGGATGGGATTAAACTGCCTTTCATTTATATATATATATATATATATATATATATATATATATATATATATATATATATATATATTGTGACCATAGACGTGGGCTGGTCACGAATGGTAAATATGTGGGTCCTAGCATATTATGGTATACAAGACTGGGGCACTGGAAAGTGCCGGATTGAGTAGGGAAAGACTACATCTCTCAAGAGACAATGCGGGAGTTGTAGTTAATAGGGCCTACAAAAATGGCAGCAACCAAAGAAACTACAAGGGCCAGGGGTACAAGGGTTTAATTGAAATGTAAACCAGCACAGCTGCAGGTGTTTAAGATGTGTTAGTTTTGTAAGTGGCTGGACTGGTTTACAATAAAAGGAAATTATCTTCTTTGTTCAGGGTCGAGCTGGGGGAGGCTTATGGTGGTTGCGGTTAGACGTTGTGGAGAAAGGAGAAATTAAGGAAAAGACAAAAAGAAATACGGTGCAACAAGTTTAAAACTGGTAAGTAGCTTAGCTACCCAGTGGATAAGATAGATAAAGGGGGGGGGAAGTCAGATCTCCAAACTGAGATAGATATTGTTTTGTTTTGTTTTGGTTGGTATAAATAAATATACAGGCACCGTACTGTTTTATTTCATTTCTGTGGTCCTGTGATTCTGTCTTACACCAAAGAAGACAGTGAAGACGGTCCTGCAAGTGACAGACTTACCCCAATGTGTCACAATATATATATATATATATATATATATATATATATATATATATATATATATATATATATATTAAAAATGAAGGTAAAATGAAGACGGCACAGTATGCATTGTACATATGACATTTACATTGAACAAAAACAATGATTCTTATTTTGATTCCTGCTATTTATTTGAACAATGTTGCACGACTCTCGCATTGTAGAATGCTAGAGATGTCGCTAAGAAGACGCAACAAATACTTAAATTAGTAGATTGCGGCTGTCTTCATTAATCTCATTTTGTCACCATGCAATTCTTCTGTCATTTATACACGATAGCATACTTAATTTGCTTTCAGTAAATAATTTTTTTTTTAAAAACATCAATTGGTCTAACTTGGCATAGCTGTAGAATCACTCTAAGTCACTCTATTGTGAATCTCCAAAAAGTGTCACCAAAAGGCTCTTCTCTTCCTCCTGGAGATTGGGGCAGAAAGGTGTAAACGAGACTAATCAGTATTTATTTTCGGACGCCAGAAAGACATATGCCTCCATGGCACTTGTGTTCTTTTTGCTCAATACCTTTGATTTTATTTTATTGGATTTTATTTTCTGGGAAATATTTTCTTGCTCCTGTCCCCGTTTGTAACCTTTCTTATGTTTTACAGCTCACCCTCGAACAAACAAAATTGCTAGTCCTGAGGAAAATGCTCCTTGATCCTTTTTTGTTGATTTTCTTCTACTAATTTTAACTGTACCAACCCAACACATAATGGGCATCACTGGGTTTTCCTCCTTTAGAGGGCCAGTGCCTCACACCAGTCATTAAATTATATAAACACAGACCACTTGATTGCATGGAGAGTTGATTCCCAAAGGGGGGCATTTAATCAAAGCATATCACTGAAGTTACCCTTATGTGGTCCTCCAGACCTGCTCCCTTATTTAAATCCCTTGTTTATGATAGAACATTTTTGACTCTGAACAAAGGCTATCACTAGACCCAGACTACAACAGTACATCGTATAGTCAGTGTTGGGCATTTAGAATTGTGAGCTTTCCTATTACTTATAAAAGTCAGGCACCAATTTGTCTACTAGTACATTGGGTCTGTCTTATGGCAGAGAACATATTAATTTAACCAATATCTTCAAACTTAAACATATTTTTAAAAGCCCCAAATGCACTATTATCAACCTTACTTTTAATGCACCTTTTATTGTACTTTTTATTTCAATTATTCACGAGAGTGCATGATTTAATTATGTTAATTGCCATCCACTAAATCTATATCACTAGCTTTATAACCTCTCACAAGATAGTTTTAATGATTATTTTGTAATTCCCTGTCTATGTCACTACGTCATTGTACCCTTTTATTCTTTGATCAGTCTGCACAGCTGTCACTAACCAGGCTTTTAACTTTCCAACTGGCAGCTCTGCAAAAACAGAGACAAAATAGGTAAACAAACAAACTCTCTCTCAAAAAAGTAATAAATGTCAGCTGAAACATGCAACTCTTGTTTTATGACCCAGAAACGACGAGAAAAAAGGGAAGTAAGAACCATAATCTATGTTGCATTTTAAGTTGAAAAACATGCAGTGCTTTTACTCTGATTTACTACACTTTACTAAGCTTTTATCATGGTATACAAGAGTAAACATTTAACAGTTGATGGGCATAACAGCACAAAGTGTTTGAAAAATCATCTTATGGGGTTTCACTTACTTTGCACAAAATTACCTCCTTCAAGTACTTGTTACCATTATGGAGCAGCACGGCTTTGAGGCTCCTGGATGAGCTGTCAATGAAGGACAGTATAATGAGAACATGATGGAAGACTACATTTGGGGGCTGATTCGTGAAAGTGATTTACAGTATAATCATAAATCTCGAAAAACTACTCACTTCTAAATCTTTTGTAGTCATTTTTGTATTACTTTAGTATAAATACATGTTAATTTGGATTCATATGTTGTTTTTTCTGACTTTATGTCAACAAAAAGACACAAATTCGCCCGTTTTCTCATTGGAAATAGGTAAATTTCAAAATATCACTGTCCTGGTCACAAAAGCAAAGTTTGTGGGGAATAATAGCCATTTTCTATACTTTTGAGGCATAAGCAATTAGGAAATAACACTTACTACCCTGGAACCAAAAAAAAAATAAAAATAATTGTTACACAGTGTTATGCAAAACAAATTAGCCAGCTATTTGGAAAATGTACTGTTTTTGTGGTTCTGTTTTATTTCCATGATATACTAAGGACCCTCCAATATGAAAAATGAGGTGCCCATGGTTCAGTATTGTGCAATGCAAATTCTAAATCCAATAAATATAATCAATTCAAATCTTTCATTAATAGCTGTAAATATGATGAAATAAAAAAGTGAGGTTGCAGAATACTGTTGTTTTATTCAGCACTTAATGAGGGAGTGGCTGTGGAACATAGTTTTTATTATTATTATTATTTTTTCAAAAAGCAACTCTTCTCTGTTTCAGTTATGTCATTAACATAAATTGTTGTAATCCTAACTTGTTAAATCTTATTTCATATTGTACTTTAATTTGCACTTACTGTAAACTATACCGATCCACAAAAAGGGAGACAAAATCGAACCAGGTAACTACAGACCAATAAGCCTGACTTCCATTATATGTAAACTTATGGAAACTATAATAAGATCCAAAATGAAAAATTACCTATATGGTAACAGTATCCTGGGAGACAGTAAGCATGGTTTTAGGAAAGGGAGATCATGTCTAATTAACCTGCTTGATTTTTTTGAGGATGCAACATCGACAGTGGATAATTGCAAAGCATACAACAGGGTTTATTTAGATTTCCAGAAAGCTTTTGACAAAGTCAAACTGAACGCAGTAGGGATTCAAGGAAAGTCATGCACATGGATTAGGGAGTGGTTAACATGTAGAAAACAGAAAGTACTGATTAGAGGAGAGACCTCAAAATGCAGCAAGGTAACCAGTGGTGTACCACAGGGATCAGTATTAGGTCCTGTGCTATTCCTAATCTACATTAATGATTTAGATTCTGGTATAGTAAGCAAACTTGTTAAATTTGCAGACAACTCAAAAATAGGAGGAGTGGCAAACACTGTTTTAGCAGCAAAGGTCATTCAAAATGATCTAGACAGCATTCAGAACTGGGCAGACACAAATGACATTTAATAGAGAAAAGTGTAAGGTACTGCACGCAGGCAATAAAAATGTGCATTATAAATATCATATGGGAGATACTGAAATTGAAGAAGGAATCTATGAAAAAGACCTAGGAGTTTATGTTGACTCAGAAATGTCTTCATCTAGACAAAGTGGGGAAGCTATAAAAACGGCCAACAAGATGCTCGGATATATTGTGAAAAGTGTTGAATTTAAATCAAGGGAAGTAATGTTAAAACTTTAAAATGCATTAGTAAGACCTCATCTAGAATATTGTGTTCAGTTCTGGTCACCTTGTTACAAAAAGGATATTGCTGCTCAAGAAAGAGTGCAAAGAAGAGCGACCAGAATTATCCCAGGTTTAAAAGGCATGTCGTATGCAGACAGGCTAAAATAATTTAATCTATTCAGTCTTGAACAAAGAAGACTGCACGGTGATCTGATTCAAGCATTCAAAATTCTAATAAGTATTGACAATGTCGACCCAGAGGACTTTTTAGACCTGAAAAAAGAAACAAGGACCAGGGTCACAAATGGAGATTAGATAAAGGGGCATTCAGAACAGAAAATAGGAGGCACTTTTTTACACAGAGAATTGTGAGGGTAAGGAACCAACTCCCAGTAATGTTGTTGAAGCTGACACCCTGGGATCCTTCAAGAAGTTACTTGATGAGATTCTGGGATCAATAAGCTACTAACAACCAAACAAGCAAGATGGGCCGAAAGGCCTCCTCTCGTTTGTAAACTTTCTTATGTTCTTATGTTCATATCTGTAAGTTACCTTGGATAAAACCATCTGCCAAATAAATACATTCTAATAATAATAATGATAGGGAATTCCCAAAATATTTTATTTCCAGGAAGATCATCAATCAATCAATCAATCAATCTTTATATAGCGCCTTTCATAGTAAACCACCATTACGTAGCGCTTTACAAGATGCAGTAACACCAACATCCATAATACTTTGAATACAGAGAAGTGCATAATACATGATTCAATTTCAATTCAATTCAATTTTATTTTTATATAGCGCCTTTTGCAACAGGTCGCCACAAAGCACTTTACAAAGATAACAAGCAGGCCAGAGTCAGAGGACCTCAGCTTGCAGGCAGGGACATAGTGGGTCAGCAGTTTGAGGAGGTACTCGGGATCTGTGTGATGAAGGGCATTGTCCGGCTCTCGGCTTGCATTCAAGACATCCAGGCCTCGATGTCTTGAAATGAAGCCGAGAGCCGGACAATGGCAGAAGGGCTTCCAGGGTCACGTTTTAAGTAGAGCTGGGTGTCATCAGCATAGGAGTGAAACATGAGGCTGTGTTGGCGGATGAGGTGACCCAAGGGAAGCATGTAAATATTGAAGAGAAGGGGCCCAAGAACAGATGAGGTTTGCGACAACTGCATCCAGCATAGACAACAGACTGTATGCGTCCGGATAGGTAAGAGGACATCCAGGAGAGACATGTTTAAGTGTCACTGAAATTACTTTGGTATTCAACTTGATACTGACACCACCACCACAAACACACATTTTATTACATGAGTTATGTGCTTTATGTACATTGCATGTTCATGTTTGACTGTCCTAATAGAGTGCAATTAGTTCCGCAAGGCACTTTCAGATGAATAGGCCTCTGAACTGATTACAATGAATGGTGGGTATTTCCTGTATGTAAGCCCACATATGGCTTGAGTAAGGCAGTGGCAGAGAGCCTACTGTTTTTCTCCACTACATCTTCATTTCTTTTTTAAAAAGTAAGCCTTTTCTTGTTTTTCCTGGCTCTGTTGTCAAAATACTGAGTTGAGTTTTGGCTCATGGCATTGTAGCACATGGCCAAAATAAATCATGTGTGGCTAAACTTTAATCCATACATTCCCTGATTTGCCCATGAGTAAAAGTACCACACCCACTGGCCCATTAAGTACATAACATGATTTTTGCAACATAAAAATTTAATAGAACATGAAAGAAAGTTGTTTTCAAGATGTGGCATCTCACATGCAACACGTAATGTTATAATCAAGTTAGTTCCACCACATGTATTCTAACAAAGTTTTATTACAGGGTTTGTAAGTCATTTTGTCTTCATTACATCACAGCAGGGTGTTTGTCTTGTACATCCTGTAAGGCAGCTCTCTGTATCAGGCAGAGCAGATCTATAAAATTAAAGTGAAATAAAAACAGCTGTTTGGAAATACCAAAACAAGGTGGTAGCTGTTAATAAATAAATAATAACTTCTGAGCATTTTTTTTCTTTTTGCAAACCACATTTACCAGACAAAAATTAAGAAAAAATACATTGGAACAAGATGGCATTTTCAATATGGAAATACCACCAACCACAGATCTTGCCAATTTTTTTTTTATTTTGCATTCATTATTTTCAAAAGACTGCAGTGTTTTTGAAAATTGAGACAAGATACTTACCAGACATATTTTTAATACCTTTCATGGAATGTGTTTAGCTGTTATAAAACAAAACCCCAGGACAGTTACTGGTATTTAGAGACTGCTGGAGCACCTAGTTAGTTTACTTTCACACTTTGTTGTTATGCTTTAAAGCAAGGATATGTATATATATATATATATATTCCCATGTCTATTTAAACTGTACATTTGATAATCAGTAATTTCAGTATTCTCTTCATCTTATCACAAATGTTTTTTTTTTCAACATATGATACTGTATTTCATAAATGCTGCTTTTCCAAACAGTCTGGAGAAAGTACAGTGTTTGATGAAAAAAGGAACATTTGACAGTACCGTTGCATGCTGAAGAATATTTTTTTTCTCTGCTGCTTTAAATAAATAACCAGCACAAATCAAGACTAAATAAAATAAATATATACCATGGAAACGGTCTGTAGGCTACCAGAATTCAGGAAGTTGAATGGTCTGTTTCCTCCAACAATGTGGGTGGAGTATGCCCTCAGATCCCCCTTTCCTCACAGAAGTGATTCCATTTAAAAGGCTGACAATGAAAGGAAGCATCTAGTTGAGTCTTTCACTTGTACTCTCCTGTCTTTCATTGAGATGAACATTATCTGCAACAAGTTTACACACAGGGTCCGGTGCTTTTAATCTCAATGATAAAACACAAATGTGGGGATTAGCTGTGGATGGTGTTAGGTGCCAAAAAGAATAGAGATTACTAATCCTGTAAAAGACACTTTAATTACAAACAGAAACAAATCAAACTGGGGCATAGGCCTGGTCCTTAACTTTATCTGTATCTTTATCAATTATGCAGGCAGAATTAACTGCCCCGTCACATGCATGGCCACAACGATCTCTCCCGAATAATTCACGTTACTTGTAGCATCACATCTCCAGTCGAATAATTCACGTTACTTGTAGCATCACATCTCCAGTCGAATAATTCACGTTACTTGTAGCATCACATTTCCAGTTACCTCTCAAAGTCCAATCCTAATCTAATCCAAACTAAATAAGGGATTCAATTTCGGAGGGGCACAACTAAGATTATGTGGCTATCAATATCGATGAGTGTGTCACCAACTGACTTAAGTGTGCCCGAGCTGCCTCTCTCTACTCTGTCCTAATTCTCCTCGACCTCTCTGCTGCCTTTGACACTGTTGGTCACTCTATTCTACTATCATCTCTTGCTGACCTGGGGATCTCTGGCACTGCTCTGGCCTGGTTCTCCTCCTACCTCTCCAACCGCACTTACCAGGTAACCTGGCGTGGAGCAACCTCCACACCTCACCCACTCTTAACTGGAGTCCCCCAAGGGTCAGTCTTGGGTCCTCTCCTGTTCTATCTCTACACCCGCTGCCTGGGCCCCCTCATCGCATCCTATGGTTTCTCATACCATTTCTATGCTGATGATGCTCAGATTTTCCTCTCCTTCCCCACCTCTGACTCCACCATCTCCTCCCATATCTCTACCTGTCTGTCTGCTATTTCCTCCTGGATGCACTCGCATCACCTCAAACTCAACCTCTCTAAATCTGACCTCCTTTTCTTTCCCTCCTCCTCCCCCTCCTCTGATCTCTCTATCTCTGTTCCTCTGGAATCTACCACACTCTCTCCTTCTTCCTCCGCTAAGAACCTCAGAGTCACCCTGGACCCCTGCCTCTCTTATTCCCAGCACATCTCCTCTCTGGCACGCACTTGCCGATTCTTCCTGAGCAACATCCGAAGAATCCGACCCTTCCTCACCAACTATGCTACCCAGCTCCTGGTCCAGGCCCTGGTACTCTCCCGCCTAGACTACTGCAACTCCCTCCTGGCTGGCCTCCCTGCGTCCGCCACCCGTCCGCTCCAGCTCATCCAGAACTCTGCTGCCCGCCTGGTGTTCTCTCTGCCTCGCTTCGCCCACGCTACTCCACTACTCCGCTCACTCCACTGGCTCCCGATCACCGCTCGCATCCAGTTCAAGACTCTTGTACTAGCCTACAGATGCCTTTACCAGACTGAACCCAGCTACCTCCAGACCCTCATCTCTCCCTACACCCCCACTCGACCTCTCCGCTCCGCCTGCACTAGAAGACTGGCTCTACCTCCGCTACGCTCCCCTGCCTCCCGAGCCCGCTCCTTCTCCACCCTTGCTCCGCAGTGGTGGAACGACCTTCCTACAGATGTCAGGACTGCCCAGTCCCTGACCACATTCCGGCGCCTCCTTAAGACTCACCTCTTCAAACAGCACCTGTAGAACTCCTCTGTTTGTATCCTGGGACACTATCACCCTTCATTTAAATGTGCTTTATTTTGCTCTTATCTGCCCCCTATTTTACTGCATTTAATCCTGTACTTCAGAATACTGTAATCTGCCAAGTGTTTAACCTGTAGTACTTTGTATTTAATCATATCCTGATGTAACTATCACTATTATCTGCTTTATTATTGAATTGTGGTTTGTCACACTTGAACAAAAATTATTGTATTTCTTGCTCTTATTGTATTACTTGTATTGTAACACTTGAATGTATTTGTATTTGCTTGCGATTGTAAGTCGCCCTGGATAAGGGCGTCTGCTAAGAAATAAATAATAATAATAATAATAATAATAATAATAATAATAATAATAATACACAAACCAGCCCAAGTAGGGCACTAGCAAGACAAAACTATAAAACAAGTTTTATCAATACAAAAGATATGTTCCCCCAAGGCTCACTACACTACTCTTTTGGATAGAAGTAAGACATCATCGATAATATAATAAAAATAAGATCCACATTCAGTCCCTCCCAGGATCTCTTCTAAATTAGTTTTAGTCATTCACTAAATACAGAAAGCAGTACTCAGGATATTTCAATATGCTGCTAAAACTATGCTTCTTGCTTTAGTATAATATGAAATACATATTTGCAATTCTGGCAGTGCCACAAGTCTTCTTTATGAGATGATAACCAAAATCAGCTACAGTGAACCATCTTCTTGGAATATCTCCTTCCCCATCCAAGTCATTTTTTGCTCCATGACCCCATTCTGAGTGACAGAGAACTTAATTGTAACTGTTGAAGACTATTGTGGCAGGATAGTCAGCTACTAAATTTGTTTTTTTAATTTTATTTTTTTTATGTAAGCATGCTTACTGACATTAAATGTACAACATATGTTATACAGTGTGCAGTATTTTATAGTTTTTTAGCCTAAGGCTTGATATTACCTATAGTTTATAATGGCTATGACCCTGCCATTATTTGGATTTAATCCAGCCTAAAGTTGGGAGTAGACAATAATTTTTAATGTATTCAAATTCATAAATGTTTCGATAATTAAAACAGACCCCTATGTGTTTCTAAGACATTTCCAATTGAACTCCTGTCCATCTTAATATGCAAATAGCAGTTTTACTGAAAATATTTTTCATAGGTGTTGTAAAATAATGAAGTACAGTCACAGTTTTTTTTATTATTTTCTCCCAATTTAGAATATCCAATTATTATTTAAGCTTGGCTCACTGCTACCACCCCTGCGCTGACTCAGGAGTGGCAAAGACGAACACACGCTGTCCTCCGAAGTGTGTGCCGTCAGCCAACCGCTTCTTTTCACAGTGCAGACTCACCATGCAGCCACCCTGGAGCTCCAGCGTTGGAGGACAACGCAGCTCCGGGCAGCTTACAGGGAAGACCACAGGTGCCCGGCCATACTACAGGGGTCACTGGTGTGCGGTGAACCGAGGACACCCTGACCGACCTAAACTCCCACCCGGGCGACACTCAGCCAATTGTGCGCCGCCCCCTGAGAACTCCCGTCCAAGGTTGGGAATGGAATAGCCTGGACTCGAATCTTTATACCAATATACCAAATATAGCATCCTCATTTGCGCTGTACTTAAGACTGCTTCTACTAAATAAAGAAATGGAATGTTGAGTACTTTTGATTCCCAAGAAATAAGTCACGAAAATTCCACACCACATTTTATTTTGGGAGTGGGTTAAACAATGTTCGTGTTGTGCATTGTATCAAGCTGCCTCATCATATCCTCTTTTCATCGCTCCAACAAAAGTAAGTGGAGGGTGCACACAAGTTTTGATCAGACGTAACTAGGAGAAATTGCATGGGAGTATAGTTATACACATTTAAACATAGTACTTAGTAGTACTTTACAATAACGTCATTTTGACAGTTGTTTGTAAAGCTATTTGTAAGTATATTCTGAAGTACTGTACAGTAGCTGTAACCACCTGAATTCACAAGCCCACGATGCAGTTTATCAAACATTTTTAGTAATAGTTTTAAACAGAAACACGCTAAAGAATCAAGAAGTGCAGTTAACATATTTATTGACTGGCGAAATACAACTCAAAGTTGCTGCAGTATGTCCACTGTTTTCACAAAACAAACATTCAACTTTAAAGCGACAGTGTGCAGTGCAAAACCACATCATGAAAAAAACACATTTGTAGGTGAAAAACGCTAGAATAAAAGTCACTACATTTAAAAAATATATAAACACCTGAAATTTTCGGTCTACTTAACTAAATGGCTTTTACATAATCTCTGTAAGTAAGAAATTGGAGAATCCAGTGTGAAAACACAACACGAAATAATAAATTAACATAGCATCCAAAGTGGCACTATAGCTTTAAAATGTTCAATACAAAGAAAAAAATTATAAGCTCTTGCAGTGTCTAAAAAATAAACAAAAAACAAAATATGGATTGCACCATAACAGGAAAGCAGAATCAATCAGACTGTGGAGTCTGTACTGCCGAACTATACACCTTCGTCACCTCAACCTTCATCATTGATGATGCAAGCAACTGTCTGAATCATTAATGCACAGATCAACTACTTCGGCAGTTGTTTCTATTCACGTACCGCGATATTTCCCCTCATTATTTATGCATTGTTATTCAAAAACGGAAATTAATGGTGAAAATTTTACTTTCAACTAAAAGTTGGGGGGGGGGGCTCTTGTTCAAACTGGGGCGTGGACTCGGCAGAATCCGGTAGTTCAATTATACCACACATCACTGGCTCTTCCTAAAGAAGGCCAACTGAATGTTTCCCATGTGTGTATTTTTAGCTTCAGCTAACAGTTACAGTAAGGGCCTTCGGTCTGCATCTCAGGTTTCCTGGTTATATTACCTGCTTGGTGTCCAAGTTTTATTAATCCCTTAGCTTGAAATGCATTTTACTTACAAAGATATCAAGATCAGGGGCCAGTTGTACTAAACAGATCCAATCCTGGATCCAGGCTCCAATCTTGCTCCTGTGACGTATTGGGTTGCACTAAAAGGATCAGTGCTGATCCTGAGCTCAGTTTCGGCTCAAAATCTGATCCTATTTCGATCTTGCTTCAGACCAAGTTCAGAATCGGATCAGAATTTGATCTAACTTTTTTAAAATGGACCATGCATTATCAAAATACATAACTGAAACCTTTTTAAAATTGCTAAAATAATATTTAAATAAGCTCTATACTGAATTTGGATAATTTTAACGATAACTTAATAAACTTTAAAAACTGCTTGCAGGGATATCCAAAAATATTTCCTTCAGATTGAAACGGTGATCATTTAACATTTTAGGAAACATTAAGCAACAATGCATTTAAAAGTAGCTGTAACAGGACTGTATTAAGATAATATCAATTAGAAAAAAAACTAAAAAAAAACTTTGTACAATATTAGTTTAGTTGTGTTTAGCTATATCTGACATTTCTGTTTTCGTCGTTTAGCTACAGAAAAAAAAATAGACCTGACTGTGTAATGAGGTTTCGTAAATATTAATTCTACGTTTTGTGTGTTGACAAAGTCATAGTGGAGTTATCATGTTATCGATTACAATTAAATCATTAAATTTAATTAGATTTAACGTTGTAGTTTTTTTTTTTTTTTTTTTTAATGCATAGGGCGGTCATTTTTTTCCAATTCCTAATAATAAATGCAATAAATGATCCAATTAAAAGTCGCTTTACATCGCCCATTCCTGCCCAATTCATAGAAGTATGCATACTTGGCATTCGGTAAAGTCGAGTGAAAGACAGATAGACCCGGACCCTCCGAGACAGGTGATTTCAGAGCCTTAGAAATCACCTTAATTCAGTGGTAACCCCACTGTACCTAAAATTTTAAATAAATGTTGAAAGATCTGACATTGAACCTAATATTAGCTATGATAAATTAATAGTTTAGTGTAAATCTGAAATAAATATAATTAGAAAATAAAAAAACTGTGTACATTGTTAATACAAACTGAACTGTGTCACGGTCAACATTGTCTCTCGAGAAGTCATCAACACTCAGCAGATCTATATTTTTACACCATAGAAGAAAATCTCTCGCGGCCATGATTTGCAATTTTCCTTATTGAATTTTTTTTAAGCGTATTTCATGTCTGAAATTAAAAAGATGTTATCCCGAAGGTGATTAACTACTCTTGTAATTACGCTGCATTACTGTAAAATAACCAGCTACTACATAGAAAATGCGTAGTTCATTCACATTTATTTAGGACACGTGGGGGGGGGGGGGGGGGGATTTTCAAACATCAGCATTATTGTATCAAACTCACTGTATAGTAACAACAGCTTTAATAGCAAGTGATTTTCAAACTAAATTTGTTAATAAAATCAATCAGTTAATGCTTTGAGTCTAATTTCTCGTTAAGAAGCTTAATTGTCACAGGTCACGTACATCACTTCCTGTCTCAATGACTAGATAAGGAGAACTCATTAATCAAAATGCATGCTAACGAGATCAAGTTGCGTGGTGCATGGGCAAGTGCCCCAGTGATTTTTCATGGCTCGCTACGGCTCTGATAGTTAATATTACAATACAATGTACAGAGCTCTGTTCCTAATTTGTGCAGTTGCTCAAACCCAAAAGGATGCAAGCTCCAAAATGATGGCATCTTCTCAATCTCCCAGCACACCACCTAGAGTAAGGGTAGAATAATATCCAATCAAGACAGGAACCCAGTGTTTTGTTTCAGTTGCTAAATGTACCGAGGGAGGTAAATATTGGGCAAGGTTACATCATCAAGATATTGGATGCCATGAAGAACCAAGAAGGGCATCAGTTGGTAGTTGTGCAAACCCTAACCGACCACCAAAGTTGTATGGTTGAAAATCGTCAGGCTCTGGTGAAGCAGGTGTCAGAGATACTTGTCTTAGGGAGTTTATAGATGGTTCCTATTCTGCAGATTCTTAAGTTCTCAGCTGCAATCACATGCTGGAAGTGTACAGAGACAACAGACACCTCCCGTTTCCTAGGCTGTGTCTGTCCCTCTGCGTCGCACTGGCCGACATGCAGGTAGAGGGGAAAATGTTTTACTTCTAATCGTACATTTTTTTTAATTTATTGATTTTTTGGATGGGGCGGGGGTTAAGCCATATATGTGGACTTGGCTGGAATTTATTTTCTTATGTTGACTTCTACTTTTGTATGTATTTTAGTATGTACGATTATAGGCTATAAATAAATAAGTTTTAAGTGCCATTTGTTAGTTTGGAGTTTTAGTTATTATACATGTATGTAACACTTCAGTATTTATTAAGCTTTTAAAATGACGATAAAACTCCCTAACGCAATACATAATTTATTTATAATCGTTCAGTGAGTTCCTTTAATCATGTTGAATGCATTTTCTCTGGTACTCTTTGCTTGCCTCCATGATAAATAAACTCAACATGATTAGAAGTAGCCACCGCACACTTACAGTATCATAAGAACATTTATATGCATACAAATGTGTGGAGGTGAAAATCTACATTGTACATAAAGTGTGGGGGGGAGTCTGACAACATTACAGATACGTTTAGGCAAAATGATGTTGCCTGACAGCCCTGGCCCTGGCGGCTTCTCCGGGAGGAATATTCTGAGGAGGCTCCAATGGTTCAAGATGAGGCACTTCTAGTATGGAAAAGGCTTAACTATTTTCATAACTACAAATATTTAATGATCTAGATGAGGCACTTCTATTATGGAAAAGGCTTAACTATTTTCATAACTACAAATATTTAATGATCTAGGTAGTCTGTTAAAAATGAACCCTGGTCCTGTACACCCTCTTTCTGCATCGTCAGCTTTGCAGCTGGTGTCTGTGAATCTCAGGCTTGCACTCAAGCTCTAAAATTACATTTGCTGCTACTGCTGCTGCCACTCCCAGCAAAACCATACTGTAGTTTGTTTATTCTATTTTTATTTTAACACCAAAGAACTTAAATACTGTTTCAATGTGAGTTATATATACTTTTTCATGAATTAACTGCTTGTTAGGATATTAATATTATTTCCTAAATCAACATAATTTCGGAAATCACATTAGCATGATTATTTAATAACGAAATAGGCATAACGACTGCTTGAAAATGCCAAAATCAGTGCTACAGACCGATTTGTTCAATAACATTGGAGTTATCACTTATGAACTTTTGAAAATCCCCGTCCGGTAGTATTTTATGTATTCTGATTGGTCCAAATCAATGTGTACTAAATATCTGAAATGCATACTAAATAACATACAGTATGTGATTTCACTTGGCTGGAAATATGATAGTATTGTAATAAAAAACACCTGTCCTAAAAATTTAATATGGCATAAAATATGGCAAAAAAATGTTGTCTGATTGTAAAACATAATTGTACTATATATATATATATATATATATATATATATATATATATATATATATATATATATACACACACACACACACATACATATATATTACAGTTATGGATAGATAGATAGATAGATAGATAGATAGATAGATAGATAGATAGATAGATAAATCACCAAAAGCAAGAAACACATGTCAGAATACGAATTTGAAGACAAAATGTATTCTTGTATTGAATATTTGACATTCAGGTTTAGTTTAGTGCTGGTGGGAGCATTTGAAGACAGATGCTTTCTGGCAAGAACCCCCCTTCTTCAACCCTACTTCCAGGACTGTTCCCCTGGTGGAGCCCCAATGCATTTTTATCACTTGGTGAATGTTGGAAAGATCAGGAATGTTCAGGGAAAACACTTATGAAAGAATATGAGTTGACTTCACATCCCAGAATTTCTGGATTTCAATAATTTCTGAAATTTACGTTTTTTAAAAATACTACAGGGCTTATGCTGTTACACTAGGTGACATTACTGAGTTGCAGGTTACATATTATACATGTTTGCTGTAATCAATTTAAATAAGAAATAAGGTTTTAGTTGATGTAATAATTCCATAAATCGTACCTGTCATGCACTTGCATTCATTCATTTAGGTCTCTTGTGCAATTCTGAAAGTAGCACATTTTAGCGAACATCTATTTTCATTAGCTACTACTATTTTCATAACCCTATTAATCATTACAGTAAATACAAATGTATGAATGCCTTTACAGAAATAGCTTATTTGTAATGTAATTATTTTACTGTTATTTGATACTGGTAGTCTATAACAACAGTGCATTATCATATATGATGTATAAGATGTAATATTACTGTAACAATATATTGCAACATTTAGTAGTTATTTGTTTATCCCTAATAAAAGATGTCGATGGTAAAGACAAACTGCCTTGACCTTGATCTAAACTCTCTTTAAAACAAGGACCTGTCTTAGCAAAATGTTAATGTTGGAATTGTGTTTTATTTCTTAAATGTTAAATGACAGACCTTAAAAGGCACATACTCTGGGGAAGCTGTATAAAACCCTTTCAGTAGTGCCTTAATTTATGCTTTATTACACAACAACCAGACACTGCTCTCCAGTCATTTTCTTTGGAGGACAGGTGTCCGTTATTACTCAATAATGGAACGGCAAATACAACCCAGCTGAGAGGTGACACTAATTAATAACCTGTTTTAAAACCTCTGCTTGCTGGTAAAATGTTTCACACGGACGCTTGAACACTACTCAAAAGTTAACTCGTTCAGTGTAATACAGTGATTATTTCAGACAAAGAAACTAAAATGCTGTAGTAAAATAGTGATTATAGCACAGTTCTGGCTTGTTCCTCCGTAATAATGGAACTCCCTTGTACAAATATTGACACTGGAGTTCCATTATTACATGGTAACACACCACACTAGTACTGCTAGAATCCATACTCCTATGTGTTTTTATTATTGAGAAGCAGAATTGGCTTCCGTGTACCTGTAATAGACCTGACAGTTTTTGCTTGCAGCTTTGAACATAATTCCTCCGACTAGTAGACACTCCCTCCATTTAAGTAGCAAATAGCACATTATTAAATAACATATAGCAAAGCATCATCAGAGTGGATCTCATAAACCTAAAAAGTTATTTACCTAAAAAGATTTGCAGTATAAATATACATATGTTACAAAACGTTAAATTCTGAAAAATAACATGTTGTTGTAATATTGGGTATCTTCATCTTTGCTGGAGTGTAATATATACCACACACACACACACACACACACACACTGACTGAACCTCCAGCAATAAAAAGTACCAATTTCTACATTCAATGCTCACCAAAATATATACCTGCTTACTCTACAAAGCTAATTCTTCCTTAGAATGAGAATCCAGAATTTAATGAACTGTGATTTGAATCAACCCCTTTGAGGCAACTGAAGAATTTAATAGAATTGTTAAGGGACCGGGAGAATTGCTAACAAAATTCAACTCTAATTGCGGCTATAGAATCTTTTTTGGCTGGCAATATAGCTTTAAACGGAAGGCTGTAATATACAGTAAGAGAATAATTAGAATCTAAAATAATTTCCCAGTGTGTTTCACATCATCCACTGAAGGCTGCCAGTTCTTTCTTACTGAAGGGAGAGTGCAACTGGATACTTTTACATTACTAAGAACATGAAAACATGAAACATAGTTATTGATCCCAGAATTCACTATAGAAAAGAAATCAAATACCTCCTGGTTTGTTTAAACTTAAAAATGGTTACAGTAGTGTTTACCGGGAGCAATTCAGTGTAGTGTAAGGTCCCTTACCTGCCCATTTCAAACATACATGAAAGGAAGTGTTATTTGTATTGTTAAACTTACATTAAGTCCATCTTAATTGGATCAGCAGCTAAATAGATCTCAGAATAATGGCATTTATAGAGAACATTGCAATCATCTTTGTATCTGCTCTGTAATGGATAAACCTAATTAATGTAACCTCGTTATGCTCCATTATAGCTGCACTTTATCATTTCCACAGATGGACCATGAAGAAATTAAGAATGTTCTAGTTGCCAGCAGACACCCATAGCCATATTTTATTTTAAAGCATTAGTTTTAGCGCCATGTGGCATAAAATAATATTATTATTATTATCAATACTGTGCTTAGCTGTTGATTAGTAAAAGTTACAATTCTAATTTTCAGTTACTGCATCATAAATTTAGATGGTATGCTATTGTATCACAAACAGGCATTTAGACATATACATAAAAAATGAATTACAGGTAACTGATTCAGCTAGCTGTAGAATAAACTAGATATACGTAGCAGCATTACCAGTTTATTCTGTTATCTTTAATTCTGTTTTATATCCCATTATTATTATACTAATTTCTTTAATGTAGACAATTATGGGGCACCAAGTGTAATAAACATGTTTTTTTTTAAAAAAAATATATATATTTTCTTAGATTTAACCCATATATTGTGAAGGATTTTAGTCCTTCGGGTTCTTTTTCAGCACTTTAATGACCCAGCCACACACAAAAACTTGATTTTTCAAAGCGCTTGTGCGCCATTTAATAAACAATAACAAAAAAAAAAAAAAAAAAAAAAAAAAAACAACCTAGCTCTTTTTTGAGCACTAACTAACATAGGCTGGAACCTTCTCTATTTACCGGGCAGGTAAGCTTATTTACCGGTTGCAAAACAAAACAAACACAATTTTACACAGCACACTCACACAAAAGGTTTCACACAACCTTTCTTCTATCATTACGGCTGTACACACTCCAGCACAATCAGGCTTCTATACACACCAGCAGCCCAAAACAGACTGGCTGCTTTTGTTAAATACTCTGCACCTGGCTCTAATTTACAATGATAGCCAGGTGCAGGGGATAATTACTAATAACACAATTACCATATGTAATTAAACAATTAAAGAAATGAAGGCTTTTCAGCCTGTGACCTTCTGGGAGATGTAGTCCTTTGCTCCCCAGGACTACACGTATATATAGTCTAAATTTAGCTTAATACATAAATGTTAACAAAAATATACTTAGTTGAAATGTGTACTTTCAGATATAATTTATAAATACTGAAAACGCGTATTACAAATTCAACATTTAAAGTCAATATGACAATTAAATCTGGAAATAAATGTTTCAGTCTTCAAATAATTAACATTTAGCTGACATGTTAAATCTGTGAATCTAACAAAAAAATAGATGGAACATAAATCTTTATTTTACACTTGGCATCCAACATTTAGCTGACAGATAAATCCAACTACATGATCTTTCAGCATTTTAAAGTTAAATCTTTGTCATTAGCAATTAAATCTGAAAAAATAAATCTGTTTTTTTCCATTTAAGCGGGGGAGGGGGTTATGTCTGTGTGCATGTCATTCTGATTCGATGTGTTGTTGTGTCAATCATGGCAGAGATCCTCTATGACAAAACACTGTTTCTTTGTGTAAAATAAAAAAATAAAATAACATTTTATTTTTATTGCAGCGTTTTGCTAAAACCATCCAAAAATAGACAATCCGCCTACCATCATTCTCTCCCGCAAAATGGAATGAAAAGCCACCCAATTGGCAGCACTGCTCTCCGCTGCTTCCCCGCCTCCTCTATGCATGGAATGCCTACATCAAACGCTTAAATGGGTGGGGACTCATTTGCATGTTAGCTTCAGATTTAGCTTGCAATTTTTTTTTTTATTTTATATTTTTTAAAAACCTGATTTTTTTTTTTTCAGATTTTTTTTTTTTTTTTCAGATTTAATTGCTAATGACAAAGATTTAATTTACTTATGCTGAAATATCATGTATTTCGGATTTATCTGTTAGCTAAATGTTGGATGCCAAATGTAAAATAAAGCTTCATGTTCCATGTATTTGTTAACTGATTTATTTGTTAGATTCCCAGATTTAACACGTCCGCTAAATGTTGACTCACCAAGTGTAAAAAAATAAAAATAAAAATAAAAGATTTAAAGACCATTGTCATATTGACTTTAAATGTTGATTTTGTGATACAAGTTTTCAATATTTAGAAATGATATCTGAAAGTAAACATTTCAAAACTTTAAAGTACGTTTTTGTTAACATTTATGTATAAAGCTAAATCTGAAAAAAATACTTTTTTGGGGGTTAAATCTAAGAAAAATGTGATTTTAAATTAAATCTGGAAAAAACACATGGTAAAATATTTGTGCTTTTCTTTACACTTGGTACTCCATAGACAATTGACCAATTGTATGTGTTAATCCTAATAAACACACACATTTTGTAAAATGTACTCATAATAAAATTATGTAAAACAATGCTGTATACCTGTGAGGATACAACTACATAGACTTTGAAATATAGGCTCACTGGACACCACAAAATTAGACTAGTTCACAATTTTTTGTTTTTTATAAGGTAAAGGAAATAATAATAATAAAAAAACAATATTTAATTAAATTAGCCTAATAATCCCAAAAACTGAACATGTCACAAACCCTCTCGAGCTCAATAAACCGAGGCACCAAGTACAGTAGTACTTACTTCGTGCTGCTGGCAGCCCTGAGTACCTAGATTCACCAGAAGCCCAATATAGTTTTTTAATCAAAATACATGAATGTATCAAAAGCATTGCATTGCAGATCTTTATTCACAGAGCAGTTAGCCTGTGCTCGCCTCATTCCATAATAAATCTACTATCCTTCTCGGTTTTCACATCAAATGGACCATTCATGTGTTATCCTATTCTAACATTCCTAGTTTCCTAGTGATGTTTCCTGGACAGTAAACCTCAGCAAAATGCTCTGAATCGATTTGCATTTATGCCCTTAAACATAATTGAAAACAGGTGTCCAGTTACTTGGCTGTTACTTGGCTCTAACATAACACTGACCAGCTCAGTTGAAAGCTGGAGACTGGAGCTGACGACTGCTCTAATTTTGGTGGTATGAGCACACGTTCGTCTACTGACTGTGCACAATATACATTCTGTTGTTTTTGTTAATAAAGAAAATCATGTTGGCCATGTTCCACAATTTATTACTTAATGGATAAAAGGTATACTTTGTCTGTAGTGGTTCCATTTATATTTTGTATTATTTAAGTAATTTAAGTATTTAAGTAAAATGTAGGATTGCCCCTAAATCCCAAAACATAAACCTCCCTTTCATTACCATAAAAGGACACAGTAAAGCTAAATGTGAAAATGTGACATAAATTATATTGGTGTAAGCACCTCAATAGTTTAATGCAGCTCAGTTGGAAGCTGTCAGAAATAATGTAGGCTTATACTTGATCTTGTTTATTTATATTTGTATTTCCCAGTTATATTTTATTTTCTGTTTCATAATTTTTCTGTAAATTTAGATTTTTTCTTTAATGTTTGTATTTGTTATCTAACCCCGCTAACATCTGACATTGCACGTTTCTCTAGCTGAAGACCATGTTCAAGAACGAAACAAGGCACATTGTGTTAGTACAAAGTAGATGCTTGCCTTGACTATAACAGAAAGGAACAGCCTACAGGAGATAATTAATAACCGGTTGTGTGTGTGTGTGTGTGTATATACTACTACGCTATGACTACTACTAATAATGATGATGTAGTGCCTTTCATTACTATGTCGTTGCAAAAATGTAGACCAACTGTAAAACTTTTGTTAACCTTAAACTCTGTGAAGCTTGGGATCGTTTTCACATATAGCAGCATTTAAAGAATGTAGAAAAATTGTAGATTAAAAAAAGAAAGTACAGAATTGATGAAATGCTACATTTTCCATCTCAGTGCATGCACATACATTGCGTCCTCATAATTGCGTAATTATTGCATATTACCTAAAAGGTTAAAATATTTGTATTAAATCGAAAGCTTATCAAATTATGGACAAATGCTAGGAGTGTCTGATAAGAATAAAGAATCAAGAATCGGGCAGTGGGTGAAGAATGAAGGCAGGTAACGTGTTCACCACGAGTGTGACAGCCAGACTGAAGGACACAATCAGTGCATAACTTTTCCAATTTTTTTAAATATGGTCTCTAAAAAAGAACAAACTTGATAGTGAGTATTATCAACTGAGAATTTTCTGAAAGTCTTTCAACTGAAGTATTCAGTTCATGATTGAAAAAAAAGGTTTTATTAATCTTCAGAAATGCTGTAATTGATTGGAAATTTAAGTACGGGTATGCAGATGTGTAGCCTAGGCTACAGATTACAGTGTGAAATTCAATGTAGCAACCCAACAGTGAGACGCTCTACAGACAGACCCATTTCTGCGTGTTTCATCATAGGCAAAAATATATACTTCTTGAATATGGAAGGCCATCTGGGTCAAAAACACACAATCAGAATACATAAAACAGTAAGTGTTCTAAATAAACGTAAATTAACTACGCATGTTTTACATAGGAGCTGGTCATTTTACAGTAGTACAGCTTGTAATGACTTTGCAGTCACAGCCTAATTACAAGAGTAGCCAATCACCTTTGGGATAACATCATGAATAAGGACATTGGAAAATGCCACGGCGAGAGATTTTCTACTATCGTGCAAATATAGACTTGCTGAGTGCTGCCGATTTAGGGTTCCTAGGCGTCTCAGAAAACTGGGTCTGTCACAGTTTTCAGGCCAGATTTCTTTTCCTGGTCGGAAACATTAAAATTGTAAAATGTACAGTACAAAACTATAGCAGTGTGATTGTGTTAAGGCCATTCAAAAATAAAATAAACAATTTTATTGATTATGTGTTTCACAATCTGCATAATTTCCTTTTTTTTTTTTTTTTTTACTATTTTAGTCAGTTGACAATAAAAACAAAAGAATGAATTTTTACGATCTGCAATAATTACACCCTATGTTTAACTTTTAAATTACGATTAGGTTATATACAGTTATTTTAACTGCTTCAGGGAGTCATTGTATTGAAGGGGATAAAAAAGTATAGATTTTTCAATGTGGAAATCTAGTAACCCTAAGTCTCCCTATAAGACAGACCATGTTGACTGTGACAGAATTCAGTTTATATTAACAAAGAGCCCAGACGTTTTTATTTATTTATTTGTTTATTTTTTTATTTCAAATGTAAGGCGACTTTTAATTGGATAATTTATTACAACGTACTATTTTCTTTAAATGCATTGGCTGTTATTTCATTTTCAATGATCTGATTGGCCAAATTAGTAAGTGTAATAATTAGAATTACAACACGTACTAAATTCAAATTAGTACATGTACTAAATAACATGGTTTTAACCCAAATGGTCTTCCATACTCGAATGTCATTGAACAGTGATTTTCATTAAACTAGTTCTCTAACAACAACACACACAAACAGGTATGATAAACTACATCTTTTTTTTTTTTTAAGTTCATCTCAGAAGAACCCTTTTGTGTTTTTTTGTTCTCACATACTGACAGTCTGGAGTACTAAGTACTGTAATCATGTTTTCTTTTTTTATATACCTTTTCTCTGTGGAATTTCAGCTCCCAGCAGTACGTGCATAATGCTTGTGGTACACAGACTCTTTTCTTCAAAGATGTCCTCTGTAAATAAATGATTGCCAAGGCTGCTGTGAAGAAAAGAAAAAAATCTCACTTTTACGCAGGTACATAAGCGTGCAGGACAGCCTTGGTTCAACTGCTGTGCAGTAATACAGTTTAGCAGTATCTAATCAAGAATGAATGATATGAATACTCAATGCAAAACATAGGTACACTCTAGGCATAGGAGAAATTATGGAGTAATGGTCACAGTTTTGTTTGTGCAAATGTCACAATCCTGAAAGCTTGTCTTGGTTTGTTTACATTACCTAAATTCATTTTGTATTTCATTAAATTATTAGTATTATTGTTATTATTATAAATATTTTAGGTTTAGCACTACTCATTGATGTCACACAATATATTTTCACTTTACAGTCTTGTAATGTTATTGTTAATATTCTGACATGCCATTCCATGCACAAACCTTTTGGTGGAATAAAATGACAAAATGTGGCATGTCAGAACTTTTGCTTGAATTAATGCTACATGTTTAGTAATAGATTGCAGTTTTATTTTGTAAGCTGGGTTTAGCATTGAATATTTAAATTGTATTAATGTTTTAATTAGTGAGATTTTGTTTAATCTGATTATTTCATAGACAATTTGATAATACACAATTAAATGGAGTATAATACAGTGTTGCGTAATTCATGTTAACCACACTGAACGTCAGGAATGGTATTTTATATTATTGTAGCATAAATATGCATGCGTCCACAGAATAAACAACATAAAGGTAGTCATTTATTTAAACATAAATATTATTGTCTAATACTGGGACCATTTTTTTCCCTACATTGTATACTTCGAAAATTATATCGAATGTTCCATAGTCGTGATTAAACAATCCATATTAAGTTAATTAATAAATTACTTAGTTCCATATAATTTAGTCAACTGAAACACCTTCAGGTCTAAGTTAAAATGTTAAGTTGATTTTGAAATTGTGCACAACTCCATTTGACTGTCAGCAGAAGTTTATTGCTTGCTAAATAACTTCTTAATTAAGCATTAAGCAACTGATTTTGTTCACTTGTTAGTGGTTGTATCTGATTGTTGTATTAGCTGTTTACTTGTCAGTGCTACCAGTCCAACACATCAGCCTGACTAGAAATGCTTGCAAGTTACAGATACTGTAATACTGTACTGTATTGGGTAGTGAAAAGAAAATATTATTAGATTTTCCTCCTTTTTCTACCTTTTACTTGTATTACAACTTTGTCAACTTTCTTCATGTGTGTTATAGTTCAAAATATGATTACAATGTGTTTATTATTATTATTATTATTATTATTATTATTATTATTATGAATTGTAAAATGTGAAACAGTATTTTGTGATCTTGTCAAATACATGATTTCAAACACATGACCCCCCCCCCCCCCCTACAGCCAGGCAGATGCTCCACTCAAATATACAGTACAGTACATAGAAAGTATGACTGGGGATGCAATTTAAATGTCAGTCTTGTATTGAAGATGCAGTATACTGTATAATTGTGGCAACATGGCTCTAATGGTGCAGATGACACTGTTTCCATTTGTACCATGAACGCAGTCTGAAATCTAATTTCGTTCCAGCATTAAACGAGACTGCCTCTGATTCCACATGCAATCTACAATCAAATCTACAATTGGAAGTGACAAAAAGATAAAAGGTTGTCTGTATGTATTATTGTTTTGTATTATTGTCATTTAAATCAGCAATTTCCAGTTCACCCCCTCCAGCATCTCCCTGATAGTAGGATTAATGTCGCAGTAACATGATTTTTTAAAAACCTGCCATAAATTATATTTTTTTACAGTTTCCTTTAAAACTCCATCAATTATTCCACATACTGTAAATCAGTCAGAGAGATATACCTTACCATGATGCTAGTGCCTTGACACCTTGGTCTTAAATACCACTTCTCCAAATTTCATTAAACTCTTCATTACCATTTCTTATTCTATACTATTGTACATACTGATGATCTATGGCATGGTCATATTTAGGCTTCCAAGCTGGCTTGGGAAGCTTATTGTTATTTTAAAGATTTTTTTTTTTTTTTATTGTCGTTTTTCCTCCCCAAACTTTAAACTGCTCCTGTTCGCACGCGGTGTAACCAGTCAACATGAAACTTGGCAGGTATCATCCCATATAGATTACAGTTGTGCTCCTGCGTCAACCAAGTAAAATTAGCTTATCTCCTTACAGTGTGTAGATAGGGTCATGGTTACTATGGTGTTTAAAGTTATAAAGCATTGTGAGATAATGAATTAATGCAGTATTTTGAATTGAAACTGCTCCATAATACTGATCTGTTGCTGACACTTGTGCTGCAATGCTACAGCTTGCCAAAATGTCCAACTGGTATTGAGCTTGGAAGTCTAAAACTGCCTGGCAGTTCTAGTTTTTATTGTATTTTTTCCTACTGGTAGCTCTAATTTTGAATTTACAGATATAGCAGGAGGTGCATGTTGCTGACATGCTTATTAATTTAGTTGTATTGAACGTTGACGATGAGAGACAACGAGTGTATGCATAATGAAAATTGTGGTAGTAAAAGATCGGATTTTAAGGGTTTTCATACTTTAGAAGTTCTTCATCGTTTAGGGTGCCATAACAGGACTAAACATTTTTCTTTCTGTTTTTTGTATGCATATCAAATAAAGGTCTTAGCCTTAGCGTTTATACCTCTCCATAACATTGTCCGTATGGTGAAAGAAAGTTTTGAATTTGCATTCTTTTCAGATAGTCTGTTACTGTTTTACTTTCTTGGTACATGGAAACGCATGCTTTGAAAATACATGGTTGCCATAACATATGTGCTTCTTACATAATGAAATAAAGTGATGACAACTAACTGGCGTGCGGTGAGTTTTTAGCAAGGCATGCAACAACTTTTAGATGACAGATAAAAACATTTTGTAATGTGTTAACACGATCATACTGAAGTGGGCATCTGACCGCGATCGTGTGACGTCACTGAGAGGGGCACTTAGTGTCTAAAGGGCGGAGACAGTTTAGAGCAGCCTGGCAGAGACAAACGCAGAAAGAAAACATCACATGAACTTGTTTAGAGCTAATAAAAAAGGGGAAACGCTGTAAAACTGATGTGACTGATAATTTTATTAGAACATTTATACTGTCTCATGTGTTTTAATATATATCATCATGTGACAGGTTGGCTGAGTGTGTGGTGTAAACAACTGAAAGACCAGTCCAGTTTCGATGCACAAGCCCCGGATTTAATTTCACCGAAAATAATAATAGGGGCGCCGGGATACACAGCGATGTGTAACCTGACCAACAAAAATGTAACGAGGGGTTGCAGGAAGGAAAACAACGGCAACAAGTCCGGCACTTCCGGGTTCACGCTCCTCCGGCGTAATCCTGGAGCGTCCCGTTAGTGCTCTACAAATAGACAAAAGGTGCAGGGGTTAGCAGGTATGAAAAATACAAAACAGAACGACCTCCTCTTATTTCCCCGTCCCTGTTTAATGTCCTGCTCGTCTCTCTCGTTCTCTCGCTCGCTCGCCGTCTCTCTCTCACACAGTGTACCTTGCCAGAAGGGGCAGAACCCTGGGCCACGCCCCCTTTTGTATGCTCCGTCCCGTCCCCATTGGTCAGCGAGGGCAACCGCCGTCAACCAATATGCGATTGCCACCGCGCTTCCCGTCCGGGTCGATGACGTTGCGCACCGTGGCTCCGCCCCCTTTCCAGGTGGCCGACTTCCACCTTCCCTGGGGATGTCTGCTCCTCCTCCCTAGCGCCCTCACCGGTCGGGAGGGAGATCGAAAACAAGAGTTCATTCTCTCTTTGTCACACATCATCATCATCTTCAGCCTTTTTCAATCCACTGCTGGACGAAGGCCTCCCCAAGATTCTTCCACAAAAGCTGCTGCGTCTCTCATCCCTGTTGCTCCTGCGTGTTTCCTAATTTCATCTTACCGTCTTCTTGGAGGTCTTCTTCTTGGTCGCTTTATATCTCTTGGGATCCAGTCTAGTATCTCCTTGGTCCAGCGATGGTCTGTTCTTCTTGCTACATGTCCGGCCCACTGCCATTTCAGTTTTTTCGCTCTTATAATAACATGCATACTTTTGTTTGCGCTCTTATCCATTCCTTCCTTTCCCTATCTCTTGTTATTCCCTGCATGCATCTTTCCATACTCTGCTGAGTTGTTTGTCATTTTTGAGTCGGTTTCACATCCGTAAGTTTGCACTGGCAGCACGCATTGGTTGAAGACTTGGAGCAGGCATGAGGGTAGTTTCCCTTTCAGAACCATGCTTAATCTTCCAGAAGCACTCCAGCCCATTTTTAAACTTCTGTTGATTTCGGACATTTGGTTATCCATTGCCAAAACGAACTGTCCTAAGTATACGTAGTTATTGACTTATTCATGCTTGATCCCATTGACTTAAATTGCCTGTGGAGTGGTATATTTATTGAACATGACTTGAGTCTTCAGGGTCCTTTTCAAACCTGCTTTGTAGTTCTTGTAGTCTTGTTTGTAATTCTTCTGGGCACGTTGTAAATATGAAGATGTCATCAGCAAATCGTAGGTGATTCAAGTAGACTCCATTGATCTTTAGCTCCTTATTTTCCCAATCCAATGTTTTGAAAATGTCTTCTAGGGTGGCTGTGAAGAGCTTTGGGGAAATTGTATCTCCTTGACGAACTTCTTTTTTAATCTTGATTTTGTTGCTGTTTTTATGGAGTCTTACTGTGGATGTTGCATTCTTGTATATGGTGCTGATCTTGTCAGTTCTTCGCCTCCTTCTTTCACAATGTCAATCGTTAAGCCGTCTTCTCCGGGTGCCTTTCCTGTCTTTATATGTTTGATAGCATGTTCCACTTCTTCCGGTTGAACGTCTGGAACTTCTTCCTTGGGTTGCATTTTTCCGTCTCGCCTTTGTCATCTGCTGCGTTGCTCTTTTCATCTTGATGTAATTTTCTGTAAAAGTCTTTGACTTTGTTCAAAATCAATTTGCGGTTCTTAATAACAATCCTGTCCTCTTGTTTGATTGCTAAAATCTGTTTCTCAGACCATTAGTCTTTGTTTTGCTTTCTTCATGCTTTGGTTGTTTTCAACAGTTTTCTCTACCAACCTACAGTTGAACTTGCAGAGCTCAGTGTATTCAGTGTTTGACTTCAGAGCTGCTGTTTGTTTCATTTCCCTTCTTCGTGAGGTCTTTTGTCTCTTGCATGATCTTCTGGTCGCATTTTGTACTCTGTGTTCCAGCGATGTTTTTTTGCAGAACTGCTGTGCATCATATTCCACATGTAAAGTGTGCATACTGAGATTTTTCCCCCGATTTTTACCAATATTTAAATTAAAAACAATTTTTTTACTGATTTTATCCCTATTTTAATATATGTAAAATAAACTCTGAAAAATTCCTGGATTTTTTTAAAAAAAAGATAAAACCCGAAAACATGGAACACTAATTATAATGGATATGGCAGTGCCCCGATTTTTATTTTATCCAAGCCTGTGTTGTGCCAACTAAAAAAAATGAAATCTAAAAAGAAGAGACATAAAAAAGATATAGGTTTCAGAACTGTGACCTAATCTAACTTGTATAGGCTTAGCATAATAACATCTTTAGCCTTAGGGTACCAATCTAAAAGCTTTGTGGATTTTCCCTTTTATCCTAGCTCAGTCTGCATATTTCTTTGTTTCTATTTCCCTTTAGTATTACAGCCCAGTCGACATTGATAGATAGCATGTAGAAACTGAACTTTGTTAAAAAACTAAAAAGAACTCTTATGTTGGCAGAGCAGTGTTGGCTGCAGAGAATTTCCTGCTGATTTTTCAATTTAGCTGCTAACATACTCAGTATGGGTATCAAGTCCAGCATTTGGCTCTTTTGTAATAAAGTAAAAGTACCAGACTGCATACTTCATTCATCTTTAAGATTAATAAAATTTTATTAATGAGTATACCTGTCTATGCATGTTTTTGAGAACAAAGCTTTGAAAACAAAGAGATAGCTGAACATTTTGTGCCATTCACACTTGGGATTTAAGGCGGCCTAAGGCCGCCTCAGGACCGCCTTTTCTCATATGTGAATGCTCCAAAAAAGAAAAGGCAGCCCAGGGCCAGCCTAGATTTAGGCCACTGTTTCGATGTGGCCCAAGGCCTGCGATCCGGGACCAAGGCCGGCCTTTACATATATATGAACGTAAAGCAAACTTAGGCTGCCTTTTCGTATCACATGACCAGTTTGATTATGTAACTCAGTAGTAGGGAGCATAGGAATCTGTTTGCTACAGAATAACAAGGACAAATGCATATTTTCTATGTACTGTATATACACATTAACACAGTCAACTTTGCTTTAAATTTACGTGAACATACCTGTCTAATAAAACTGCTTCTGGTATTCAAGTTGAATCAGGCTTCAGTTTACTTCAGACAGTATCCAAAGCTGTTCAAAGATGCCAAAGTCTCACTACAATCTGGGAACTGTTTGTAATATTTGAATTAAAAAAATGAAGTTTGTTTTATTGATTAATGGCACTGGTAAGCTTGTAACTTGCTTAGAATTTGAAAGTGTAACAATTTGTATTTTCACTGTAATATTTCAATGCCTGTTATTGTGATTGTTATTGTTAATGTTATTCTAATGGTGATAGAGCAGTGGTTTATTTTGTATCGTGCATGTTGTTGAGCAAAGTGTATTTGATATGTGACGGAGTAAGATTAGGGTGTTTCCCTTAATGAAGGTTTTGTTATAATGAGGGTTTTTATAGCTATATGTTCTGTAATCTTGCAGACAAGGGGTAATGCTGATGTTCAGTCTTCGCTGGTAATGGTTAGGGACTAGAGAATAATAATAACAATGAATTTGAATGCAACTTACCTGGTTCATTGTGTGCTGAATGTGTAGCACTACCACTGTCTAGTAGCAGAGCATACTGTTCAGAATGCTTTGCTCGCAAGTGTCGGACCATTCATGAAGTGTTCTTGTTGTAAGACAGAACAACCCTACACCAAGAGCATTGCACATTGTTAATGGCAAACAAGGTAAAAGCCTCCCACTCTCTGGATTGTTTTTGACTCCCTGCAGACATTCTAAAGAGAATTTAATGAAGGGTTAAAAGTGACACAATAAAATATACCTATGTGACTGAGTGTGTGTGTGTGTGTGTGTGTGTGTGTGTGTGTGTGTGTGTGTCTATATATATATATATATATATATATATACAGTGCCTTGCAAAAGTATTCAGACCCTCTCACAGTTTTCACAATGTGTTGCTTTAAAGCTTGCAGTCATGACACTTTGTAATAGGAATTAATATGTGTTTGATACACAACCTACTCCACACATTCAAAGCAAAAACAACAAGAAAGAAGTAAATAGATAATTAATATGAAATAAAAATGGAATGCATACGTATTCAAACCCTTTGCTGTGGCAAACCTAAATTAACTCAGGTGCACAAAATGACCTTAACGAGCCACACAATTAGTTGAATGGCCTCTGTCTGTGTGCAGTATTAGTGGTTCTCGTGATTTCAGAATAAAAACACGTGTCTCTATCAGGTTCCTTGATTAGGTAGTGAATTTCAAGCAAAGACTCAACCATGAAGACCAAGGAGCTTTCAAAGCTTTGTGGAGCGTCCGGATTATAGTTTTTCCTATGGACGGTTTCTCCCATCTCAGCTGTGGATCTCTCCAGCTCCTTCAGAGTTACCATTGGCCTCTTGGTTGCTTCTCTGACTAATGCCCTCCTTACCTGGTCACTGAGTTTTGGTGGACGGCCTACTCTAGGCAGAGTCGCGGTTGTGCCATATTCTTTCCATTTTTTAATAATGGATTTAACGGTGCTCCGGGGGATGTTCAAAGTTTGGGTTATTTTTTTATAACCCAACCCTGACTGGTGCTTCTCTAGAACTTTATCCCGGACTTGTTTTGATAGCTCCTTGGTCTTCATGATGCTGTTTGTTTAGATATGCTCTCTAACAAACTCTGGGGCCTTCCAGAAACAGGTGTATTTAATCTGAGATCATGTGACACTTTAATTGCACACAGGTGGACTCCATTCAAATAATTATGTGACTTCTGAAGGCAATTGGTTGCACCAGAGCTTATTAAGGGGTGTCACAGCAAAGGGGGTGAATACTTATGCAATCAAGACTTTTCAGTTTTTTATTTGTAAATAATTTTGAAAAATATGTACATTTTTTACCCCACTTCGACATCATTATTGATTATTTTGTGTAGAGCAGTGACAAAAAATCCTAATTAAATCCATTTTAATTCCAGGTTGTAACACTACAAAATGTGGAAAGGTCCAAAGGGGGTGAATACTTATGCAAGGCACTGTGTGTGTGTGTATATATATATATATATATATATATATATATATATATATATATATATATATATATATATATATATACACACACACACACACACACACACACACACACACACACACACACATTATTACAATAATAATCATACCTTCCTATTGCCTTGTATCAGTCTTTAAATCCACACAAGTGGGTTGTGTGGATTTATTCATATTACAAATAATAATTATGAAGAAGGTTTTTGAAGTGCAGGGTTTTAATAGTTTATAGCCTTAAAAAACAAACAAACAGACCGTGATTTATGACATAATTAAAAAATATTGCAGGAAATAAGCATCAATACACAGGTTTATTTCTCATATGTTATTACAAAAACTATGACAATTCACTTTTAATGCAGACAGTCTATGTTATTTTAATTAATTAAATAGAACAAACAGTAAAAAATAAAAATAAGAAGAATTAAACATTTGGCAAGAACAAGATAATATATTGAGACGACAGAGGGGATCAAACCCAGGTTGCCTTTATTGCAACTTAGGTTCTTGACGCATTGCTGTAAACCTCGCTCATAAGGAACTCACTCAAAGTGTCAAGTGCACACTGCAAAATCATGACATAAGATATCATTGAGCTGTTCTTTGGTCATCTCTCAAACGAGCAGTGCAGTGAGTAAAAATGATGCTGTAGGTTTCCCTCAATTTGTCTCAGTTTTATGAGTTAGTTTGTACTTTTGCCCCAAAACAAACAGTATTTCTGTATATGTCAGTTCAGACTTAAAGATGTATGCATTTTTTTTCTTTACACAAGATGAACTATGTTTTATTTAATGTGATACACGCTGTTCATTTGGCCACATGGATTAAAAACTTAAAAACTGGATTTGTGTTTCTTTCCAAATGCAAACAAAATATCGACTTGTTATGGCCATTTTGAAACAAAAAATCGAATAGTGGAATAATTCTATTTAAAGTAAATGATTATAACCATGTTGTTTTTGTAGGATGTGTATGCGCTAACAATTTATTTGTCTCTGTATTTGTATCAGGAATATTGAACATAATGTGCTTCCTTCAGCGCTGTTGCTGAAGCTGTAATAAGCTAGACAGACAGCAACATACCATCGCAAGAGTGAGTATGTTAATATGGGGAGGACAACATTGCAAGCATAATGTATATATTTAAAACATTGTGAAAAAATAAATAAACACTGTTCCTGTCATCTTGACTGAAACACCAGTGTGAGCACTGTTGAAAAGAGTATGGATTGGGTTCCTTCCTAGATCAGCTATTGCTAAACACCGTCCATGGATCACATGACCTAGTGGTTCACATGAACCTTTGCTTCCTGACACTGTTTGCTTCAATTGGTTCATGTGGGGTCGAATCCGCTGAGTTCAGTCCCATCACTAGTAGTACTATTAGGTGGTCAGTCATGAGCTGTTAGTCATCTGCAATCTGAGTGAAGTATCCATTACGAAAATAAATATTTATTTTCCTGCGTTCTAAATACCCCCGTGTTCTTGAGACAATAATGTGATTGTAGGTGGGGGTAAGCTTGGACCGTCACCCCGTTACACACCATAACATTAAGTCAAAATAGTCAATAATATAGTTTTTTTCTTACTATATACCATAAAATTGCTACTGTGCTGCATTGAATATATATCTATATATATATATATATATATATATATATATATATATATATATATATATATATACATTAATAAGAAACATCTGCTACAATTCAAGTATTACTGTATTTCCCAGTAGCTCTTCCATTCTTAGTGCAGGCTACTGTTCCATAAAAAAAGGCCTGCTTTTCAGTCACATATGTGAACGCGCAAAGGTGCCTTAGACCGCAAATGTGAACAGGGTTATAGACCTAAATATGTGGGGCCCTGAGGTCCTGGGCCAGCACAGTAGTGTGAACGGGGTCTATGCCTCTTTCCCACTTTACAACAGAGCTGTACCGGCCGTACCGAGCCCTCACAATGCGGTTAAGGAGACCCTGGGTTGTTTTTCCACTGCAGAGCCGAGCTGTGCTACTGACGTCACACGCAACAAAGACCGTTGTTATTAATTAACTCGGTTTGCCAAAATAATTGCAAACAGGTTCTGTGACTTTTTAAGTTATAGCTACATAGAAACAGTACACTTTGAGAGTTATTGTCTTAATGTTTGGTACACGTCTGTATTCTTCAATTTTTACCAGTGTTGTCCATTAATAGAATCTCTGGCCATGCCAATAATACAGACCACAAGCTTTGACATATGGTCTTTATAGTTGGTGCACAGCTGTATTATGTGACTCTCAATAAAGTTCCATTACCGCTAACCTTATTTTATTCATACAGACCACCCACTTTCAAACAATGTCTTTAGAAGCTGTAATCTCAATACAGTTCCATACAGGTGGTGTCCAGTAGAAATTAACCTTTTCACTGCCACATTTTTTTTTCATTCAATCTGAAATGAAAGCCTTTAGATTATGCTCCCTTGGAAGCTTTGTTTTTGTTCACAAAACTCCCATTTCTATTTAACATTGCGGCTCCACCTACACGCAAGTTCATACCCACGTAAATATTGAATATTCTTCATTTTGACTATAACAATTCCACAGTCACTACTACTTTTATCACAGAGACACAGATGAATGTAAGCTAACTGCAGCTCAGAGCAGCGTGCTGGATCATCTGTGATTACTGGAAAGCCAGCTAGCTAACTTGAATTCCAGTCTCTGGCACAAGGTCCAGCACATTGAGCAGATTTGCATTTAGAACAAAATTCAAAACTAAAATGATTTGTATAATCTCATTATACAAATCATTTTACAAATCTAGTCTCATTTCTTCAGCAGAGTTTTCACCAGTGTCTACTTTGGTGGTTCTTTCTTCAGTGCTAGGTAGAGATTATCTTAACTATCAGCACACATCCTCCTGAATTCAGTTGTGCAATGTGTGTCAATCAAAGGGAATGTATTTTGTAATATTTTTTTATAAATATAATTTACAGAAATGACTGCCAAGACACCTTAGACTTTACTTTCTGCAGTAACATGAAGTCAAGTGACCATATTTTCAGAGCAGTAATACGGCAACTTTTTTCCTTGTTGTTTTAAAAAAAATCTAAATAAACCAAATTTAAAACCTTTAGTGGTGGTAGCTAACTTTGCACTTTCTTTCATTATAAATGTCTCAAATGTGCAGTTTTGAAAGAAACACATGTTGACATCTGGAACTAAATTGTTTAGCTTTTTTTGCTCTAAGTCTGTTTTTGCTTTACTTCCTTGGTCATTTCACCCCAGAAGTGTCTTCAGGTTCAAAGCATACGTTGCATGTGGAAGCGTGTTTCAGAAATCTGGACCATGGATGGGTCCTCACCTGCAGACCCTGAGGACTGGCCCACCATGCTTCAACGTGCCTGCTATGCTTAGACTAACCATTAACACATGTGCTTCATGGTGAATGGCTAACATTTAGATCATTCATTTACCAATTACTGTATTTGTAGTTATATATATATATATATATATATATATATATATATATATATATATATATATATATATATATATATATAGATAGATAGATAGATAGATATAGATATACATACATATATATATATTTTTTTATTTATTAGCCTTATGGTTACAGACCTATGGAACAAACTGTTGTTTCACAATTCAGGTGGGACTCAGGTTTTGATTTAGGCTCCCAGTGTTAACAGAGGATTCTTTGTTCCTAGTCATAATGTTTTTGTCCTTTCTTGCCTGTGACAATATGTATTCTTGATACTTCCTTTTGCTGCAGGGCTACAGCAGGCTTTGGCACAGTATTTGGTGACATTTTTTTAAGATAGTGTTAACTGGAATGGGGTGTACTGTTTTTCATGTACTTTTCAGACAGAGAAACTAGTAAACAAATAAGAGATCCAGGGGCATATTAAGCTCTAAGCACCATTCCATGCAAAGGATGAAGTTTGGCCCAGCATACGTGAAGTGGAGTTATATATGTAAAGGGGCACTCAGTTTTTAGCAAAAAAAAGAACATTCAACTCTTAATGGGTGTTCTTAATGGGAAAGCAGAGTTGTAATATTTTTTACAATCATACTATTCATAGCGCAAAAGGAAATGTTCAGTTGTAGTGGGATTTACAAAAAAGGCATCAGTCAAAACGTTTGTCTACTTAAATGTGTTCACTGTGCAATATAAAAAGTCACCCTGCAACACTATTTGCGTGGCCTTTTTCAAATTCCCTTGAAAATGTATCGAACAAGCTTTAAAATGTTTTAAACAAGAGAGTTTTAGTACATCTGTCCAGTAAGATAAACAATTTAAAAAAAGTCTAATTTATTTTTCTTTTTTTTCTTTCAACAAAATGGTATTCCTTTACCTTGAGTCTAAGGCTGTTAACAATCAACACAGATAATGCGCTTCTCCACACCGCCTTTCTGCACAGGGCACAACTGTTCGAAGTTTTATTTTTATTGCACTTGCCAACCTGGCATTGGCGTCTCTTGCGGCTCTCAGCGGTGTTGCCAGTTTCAGCTGTGGGTACATGCTTGGCAGTTCCTCTCTGTTCCAAATGCTTCTTGCGAAGTTCCTGCGCTAACTGTGAAATATATTCTCTCCTTTGTAAATTCTTCTCTGTGCATGCTTTGTAAAGTACCCAGGAGTTGATGGCTGCTAGGTCCAATACATTGTAAAACACCTGAACCACCATCGGGAGCCAGCTTTCACGGAATACTTCCGTGCCATCTGATCCAAACATCAATTTCATATTTTGTTGCGTTGTAATACTCCACAGTCTCTGGTATTTATTTTCACTAGTCCCGATGCTACTTGACTGACCAAAGCAGCACAGCTGGCAAGCAGGCGCCAGCCTTTCAAAAGGCTGATTGAAAAACAATAGACTGTCAGTCATTCACTCAGGCAGAGAGTAGAGACTAATCTAATTACAGCTAAACACATTGCAGACTGGTAAATAAAAATAATAAAGTAGAATACCGTTCTGTATACACAATACAATTGTTTTATGTGTGGCCGTCAATGTGACTGCTCCCTGGGCTGTAGGAGGCTGTGTGGTCCAGTGGTTAAAGAAAAGGTTTTGTAACCAGGAGGTCCCCAGTTCAAATCCCACCTCAGCCACTGACTCATTGTGTGACTCTGAGCAAGTCATTTAACCTCCTTGTGCTCTGTCTTTCAGGTGAGATGTAATTGTATGTGACTCTGCAGCTGATGCATAGTTCACACACTCAAGTCTCTGTAAGTTGCCTTGGATAAAGGTGTCTGCTAAATAAACAAATAATAATAATTTTAGGTATAATGTAATATATCTCCTTATAGTAATATATTTCTGCACTCCCACGTGTCATGCTTTGTGAGAATATTTAATACATACATACAGAAAGGTACACAAACGCACAGTCCCGTATGTGTTACACGATTGGAGAAAATTACATTTAAAGACCAAAAACTGCCAAAATGACCGCCGAGGGGCTTCTAGTGTTAAAGCTTGCTGAAATAGTTTATATACACCAAAATACATATTGGTTTTATTATGTTTGCTAGAGATTGTAACTCCCATTGATAATTCATTATAAGACTAGTACAGTTTTTCCACAGAGCTTATATAGGTCTAGTGGCCAAACTTTTTCCTACTGCGGGCCACATTGGCTTACTCAAGAAGGGTGCAACAATAAAACAAATTTCACTACAGTGCAGTCTTTGAAAGGCAGAGGAATTGGAGTGAATTTTTGTGGCCATTTCTTTAAAGACATTGCCTGTTGTAAATTGTAACAGCTTTTACCAAACTGTAGGCAAGACAGAGATCATTCTGTGCGTCTTTTTGGTCCAGGTTTACAAATGCTGACATACACCTGACCCTCCTCTTTTTACACCATTTCTTGGCATGATCTCTGGCCACTGCATATTTTAATTCCACCCCTGACCATTCAAAAACAAAATATTATTTTTCCCAAGCAGGATTGAAATATCTTCTTTTAGGTTTCGGTGCAGCTATCTCTGGAGGGTATCTGATACTGGACTGCCATTTTGTCTGTTTATTATTATTATTATTATTATTATTATTATTATTATTATTATTATTATTATTATCATTATTATTATCATTATTATTATTATTATTATTATTATTATTATTATTATTATTATTTAAAGTGCATATGAGGAAACAGTACAGCTTCAGAGAAATATGAAAAGTTGCACAATTGTAATTCTTTTTAATTTGGAGGGTACTAATATTTTCAGTCCATCAACACGTTAAATAACCAGAATGCTCAGCCAGGTTGGTTATTCGCTAGTTTATACGCTAAGCGAGTGAACAGAAAAAAGTGGATGGAAATGCATCAAACTTTTTTTTTTGTTCGGCTCAAGAAAATGTATGCGATAACCATTTTTTTAAGCTTGTGACGTCATTACATAGAGCTATTTGTTCGCTAGAATCCAGTTTAATGGAAACCTGTTTTTCTACGGTAAGATTTGCACATATTTTTGTGCAAAATTTTGCAAGTTCGCTAGAAAATTTTTCGTCTTGTTGATGGAAACATAGCTACTGTCTCAGCTCTTGTAAAGTTTAAGAGTGTTACTTCCTGTCTGTTATAATAAATGCCCATATAAAAAAGCTGGGATTTTTTTTTTTTTTTTTTGCTTATGCATGTAAAAACAGTTTAAAATGTGAACTTCTAACTTATTGTTGGGTATTTTTTGGGGTATTGAATTTTTTGGGGTATTGAATTATATCCATATTCAGTAAAGTGGAAAAATCTACAGAACTGACATCGAATTATAGCCAAATGGAAATATTAAGCACTTTAAAACGCTGTTTTGACATTACTTGTTCAAAAACGCTTGTCATAGAAACATCCTCCAGGATAGCAAAGGTATAATAAGGATTAAAAAAAAAAAAACATTTTCTTTAACAAAAAGACAATAAAGTACAAAAATAATAATAATAATAATCTCGACTACCATCATGGCAATACAATGCTGTCAATAAAAGTACCTGGTATTTTATTTTATTTTGTAGGTGTCTTTCAAGATTTGTGCATCTGCAGTGAGACTAATTTGTTGTCAGACACAGGGGTCTTTTGCAAGCCAGGCAGGCTCCAGAAATTAATTTATCCAAATAACCAATCCCTCATAGACCAGCCATGCAGGGACACTAAAATGGCCTAAGTAGGAAAAGCCCCCCTTTGAAGTCTGGAATGTTTTGATTGACTTAAAACAGGCGGCTGGAATGAAAGGATAATTTTCATTGACCCATGGGATATTTCACCATTTTCAGATATTAAGTAGAAAACAAAGACAACTAGCTTGGACTAATTTAGAACGACTTAGCAACCCGGAAAACAACCAGACTGAGTATAAAACATTAGGACAGATGCTAGAATGTTTTTTTTCTGAAAATTTTAGAGTGCAATTTATCTAACTGTTGAGTAAAGGCACTCATTAGATTTGACTTGCGTCGTACACAGAGAATTCTATACTACTGTAGCATTGTTTTTACATTTTTTGAGCTGCTTTTGATCTTGACCCCTTCATATTGTCTGCCAGTGCCAGTAAATAATCTCAGATGTAGCTCCTTTAAATGTTTAGCTTTAATCTTAAACATGTTATTTAATAAAAAAGTAATTTAGTGCCTGATTAATAGTTCCTAAGAAATGCATGAGAAATGTTTAATATTTATATATATATATATATATATATATATATATATATATATATATATAATTATGTAAAACAGTTTATATTTAAGTAGAAGTCTTTTATTCACTGTTAGATTATTTAAAATGTATTTCAGCATTTTATATGTATGATAAACAGTAATAAACATTACACACTTAATTACTCTATTGTGCATATAATGGGTGAGTAGAGAACTGCAACTTTTAAACAGTAGAAAATATTTATTACTTTATGTTCAAAAAACCCCTAACAGTTTTGTTGTCATAGTAAATTTCCCAGATGCAGTATGAGAAGTGATTACCATCCCTACTGTAAAACAGTATTGAATGCAGCTTCTGCATTCAGAACCACCAAAGAACTGCAATACGATCAGATGAGACAGTGACTTCACCAAAGGGGAGAGAGCAACACGGATGACTAAATTAGTTATTTGTAAGAACTTCCTTAACTTGCAGTCCTTAACTTCACAGAAAAATACAGAATGAACTGCAGATGATTGAAAGCAGGATGATGGGAGCGATCCAGAAAATGTATCAGAGATTGGAATGAAATAAACATAATAGTGTTGGGACAACAAGAGTTTTTCACGTTGAAATATTCTTTTAAAAGAAGAACAGCACAATCAGAATGTACATTTGATGGTGCTGTAGACATATATATCAGAATGGACTCACTATAGTTCTTAATAACACTAGCAAAGAAAGAAAACTACAAAAGTCAAAGGTTTAAATTCAAATGGCATATGAAGATTATTATACTGACAGCATGTTATGTAATGACCTGATTAATTTACCCAACTCCATGTAAAGCTCTATCACAGTATCTTTTATCACAGGTAGGTAACCTTTGAAACTCTGTATTTTAACCTTTCACATACCAGTATTCGTGGTGATCTTTCCAGCATGGTACTCTGGAGGTGTGTCTTAAAGACTAGTCCGAATTCCATTGTAATATGGCATGCCATGATTTATTGTCACAATGCAACATTTTCAAAGGCTTCACTCTGCCTTTGAAACATTATCAGAGTTAGACTTTTCCATGGATATTATCTATGAGGGGAAAGATGTTTTCAGAGGTAATTTAATGTAGGTCATAGGAAAGTTTGCAGTTCAGTGTGGGTAACTGAATTTTCTTCAGTGCCACAGGCATTGCTGTAACTGAAAATCACCTTATAGTGTAGCATATTATATCTAAACTTTCTATACCCCGACTCTCCAAACACAGAATATTGTATTATGTAGATTTTCCTTACAAATATCCAGTTCACAGATAGGTACGTTGGTAGGTTAGGTTGAGGGGGACTAAGACGGTACAAAAAAATCCTGCTGATCAAGAATCCAGTTGCTTATTCACCAGCCACAAACACGCATTGCAAGCGAGTGGATTCAACTGTAGGTCTTTTTTGTTGTTGTTGTTTTTTTCTTTTATTGAAAACCTAGACTTATTGGTCACGTTTCTGACAATTGTTTCTGACAATTCCCAGGCAGGCTACAGTTAGCTGTCCCACCATTTCTATGACCCACTCTCTACATACCACATGCAGTATGTAAACAATCAACCATGGAGACGCCAGGAAACAACGAAGTACAAGAAGCTTGATAACATGCAAACTCAAGCTGTGCAGCAAAATTGCTATGCATATCCTTTATGCATTAAATTTACCCAGTATACAGCTTATCTGTAGCGTCCATGGAAAATCAAAGTTAGGGGCTCGAGTGGCGCATCCGGTAAAGGCACTCCATGTGGAGTGCAGGATGCGCCCTATAGCTTGGAGGTCATCGGTTCGAGTCCAGGCTATTCCACTGCTGACCGTGGACGGGAGCTCCCAAGTGGCAGTGCACAATTGGCCCAGACTGGCTGGGTGCCTGCAGGCCTGCCTGTAAGTTGCCCAGAGCTGCGTGGTCGACCGACGCTGTAGCTCTGAGATGGCTGCATGGCAGGCCTGCAGAGTGAAAAGAAACGGACAGCTGACGGCGTGGGCCGGGTTGAAATAAAAAAAAATTGGGCATTTCAAATTTGGGAGCAAAATCAGAAAAATAATTGCCAATTCCAAAAAAATAAATAAAAGTTAGCTCAGTGTATACAGTAAATCCAAAAAGTTTAATAGTTAAAAAAATAATTAAGTTTTTGTTTCAGGTATCTTTGTTAGGGTAAAACTGATTAATAAAATCCATTTAGATTGTTTTTTTTATGTAAAAATACATTTCATCACCCTGCTACTAGTGGGAGGTTTTTTAGTTTGTCTGACAGTACTCCTCTGTACTACTTTTACAGCATAGGTAGACGTCTCTGAGGTGCTTGTATTACTTTCTGAGAAGTTTTGAAGTTTTGCACTACATTTAGATTGAATCTGTCCTTCTGTCTTACAATTGGTGCACAGCCAGGTTTTAAAAAAAAAAAATTATAGTTAAGTTCCAAATACCAGTGATGTCCAGTAAAATTACATTATTACATTTCCCCCAGAAATGCTTTGTTTCTGTTCACATCCATTTCTAGTTGCTACGAGCTGTTTTTTTTTTTTTTTTTTTTTTTTTTTACTTTTTTGTGATACAGCATACTACAATGAATGGATTGCAAAAGCAGTTTCTTCAGTTTTATAATTATTTTATAATTTGTTCTGCCACTATTTACTCTTTAAAAAAAACACATTTTTACTTTATTCATTTGTATTTTGGGTTTCGTTTTGGGTCTGTTTTACCACTTAGACCATTTGTAAGTTATTATTTATATGTGCCTGATGGGTTGCAAATCATTGTAAATATCAAAAGCAATCAAATTCAACAAAAAATAAAATGTACCGTACTTAACTAAATTTAACAGGTATGTCCCATATACATATCTACTGTTGAATACAATAGTACAAGAAAACAAGGGAAAATAAAGGCATACTAATAACCAGGAAGTTCTTATAGAGCCATACAAAACAAATTCCAGTATTACTAACAGAAAATAAAGTTTGGTATCTCAGTCAATGTAAATACTGGTATTAAAACTAAAATTCACAATGCTGCCCAGTTGCTCTGTATTAAAACTAAAATTCACAATGCTGCCCAATTGCTCTGTATTAAAACTACAAGGCATCTTACAAAGGGGATTTTGCGGCTTTTCTAGCATTATGCGGATAAACTTTGTCTATGTTGTGATATTTACATGTTTATAATCCTGTTACAATACAACAGAATTGTAAACTTGGTTGCTTTTCTGCTTGAGAATCCGCCCCTAACCAACACATCAACAGCAAGCGCATAAAGGCTCTGTGTGTTATTCTCCCATGTTGCTTCTTTTGTTTAGACCTCCTCCTTGCAGTGTGTCTCATTTCAATCAATCAGTCATTCATTGCAGATTCTCTGTGCTGAAATACAATTTCTTTACATATGTTTTATAATTACTATTTCAACTAAAATAAGTAACTTTGGAATGCTTCTTCTCAGTGGCTGGGTTTCCATGGAATATATATATATATATATATATATATATATATATATATATATATATATATATATATAACCTTTTTCTCACGCAATTTTGATGGTACCTCGGGTTTCCATGTAATTTTCTTTTAGGGAGAGAAACTCTCCTTCCAAATGCAAATTACATAATTAATACTAAAATATGGGCGGGTATATTTAAATGTTTCTGACTTCCAATTTGGTCTTGCACCAGCTATTAACCAGAAATGTCTAACAAGAAAAAAAGCCCCAAAAAAGTGAATTAAATTACACAATATGTTTGCATGCTTTTCCCTACAGTGAATCTTATGACTTGCAGATAAGTTAGGTATGTATATTATTATTATTTTAAAAACAAATAAACTTGTTTTATTTCAGTCTGGTTCTAGCTCCACCCCCCCCCCCCCCAAAAAAAAAACAAACATATTGCATCGTTTCAATAATTCACAGCCCTGGTGTCATGACTTGTTATTGGTAGAAATCCCTAGTGACAGATTTTGATAACCTATGACTCAACCTGCCATTACACTTCCAACAGCTCCACAAAATAGTCCACTAACCACTTCTGGTGAATCACTGCTGATTATATATATATATATATATATATATATATATATATATATATATATATATATATAAAAGCAGCTGGAAGGATTACGTATGTATGTAGTATCTGTATCATGTTTATTATTGATTGTATCAATCCAAAAATGCATATGCACTTAAGTCTCATTATTTCTTATAAACCCTTAATTTAATAGTATAATATTAAATGCAATTCAACATCATGGTCAGGTGTGTGATGATAAATCTTTATTAATTTCTGTCATTTTTTGTACAAAATGTGTAGGTATATGCCTTTGTCATTGGGAAAAACTGTATCTTCAAATGTTAATGGTAATATAGTTGGGTTTGAGGGACCTGATTTAATGAAGGCATTATAGCGCTTGAATTAGTGTTAAATAATGTATTTTGGCAACACTTTACATTGTAATTACATAGTAATCGTATTGTAAACACAACTACATGTGTAAAATATTTACAAATGACACTAGCAACAGGCAACATTTTTCATTTTGTAATTACACATTTTTGCATTGGAACTACACAACCATATGTTAGTTAGAGACACTTAATGTAAAGTGTTACCTGTCTTTTAATTGTAACCTTGAGTATGATTCAGGGGGCATGAGCAAGGGCTCCTCCCTCTATTTCCTTCCTACCAATAACATCTGCTAAACCCCTGTTTAAACCCCAAGCCATGCGCTTGCTCTCTGTCTTGCATTTACCCTCGATGACCATTCTACCCTTGATACTGCTGGACAAAGCTGTCTCGCTTTGAATTCTCGAATTCATTCCCATATCGGCTATCTGTTTTCGGTCATGTATATCAATACAGCCCTGCCAGACTCAGATTTAATCATGTAAATCTGATTATCAATTTAGATTTGAAATTGCTACTCACCTCACTTTTCTTTCTCTGCAGAATTGAGTTCTCAAATAGCAACTGCATTCTCTTCCTGGACAATCTGCCGATCATGCGCTGCCGCTACAGCACGAGTCCGTTGGCATACAGGCTTCTGAAGCTATTACCCTCTGCATGTACAGCCGCAGCTCCCTACTGTCCCTACTGTGCTGTCGATTTCTCGATTTACTATGTACTGTCGCAGCCCCCGTGTCTTCAGCCATCGACCGCCTTCAGAAACCAGGATTTCTCACTTGGAACCTGTCCCCTTACACGCATCCAGCATGACAGCAGCGTCTGTCAGTCCCGCTGCACATCGCTCGCTCCTGCAGTCCAGTAGAAAGAAAAGCTACTTGCCGAGCATAAACAGAAACGGCTCCTTCAAAAGCTGTTTGGTAATCAGATTCTGTGCTTTGGTTGTGAGAAAATGTGATATTGGTTGTGAGAGATTTTTATAGGAGTGGTTCCCCTAGTTTGTTTTAATTGATCCGCGTTTGTTTGGTGGGCTCTGCCATACCTCTCTTGGCTTCACAGTGTCCGTATACACTCCGCCACACTCTGTGTTCCATCAGCTGTTCTGTATTTCCTTTATCGCCACAACTGTATTGGTTTTGCCTACATTAATTATGGCAGCATGTATTCCCGACACCTTCCAGTTCTGGCTTCCAATAATCAATTTGGTAATAAGTTGTCTAAGAAAATTCTAGAGATAGTCAGTTTATTTAGCTGTATGTCCAATGCTTTGTTTACCCTCCTAGTGGTCTCCAGTAATGGCCACTGTAGTGATACGCTCGCTGAATCATGGGATAGTATGCTTGAATCACGGGATTGATTGTCCTATGAATATATAGATAAGTACTAAATATGGCTGCAAGCTACCTGATGAAGACTTCAAATAGTCAGCCTTAACAATTTAACAATTAAGCCTTAACAATTGTACACATTTGTGTAAAATATCACAAGTAGTCTCACAGGTAGTCAGTCAGTTCTGTTAGTAAATGCATTCTGAGTTTGGAAGCCGCACCCCTTATGCTCATGACTGCGTTCATTCTGTCTACATTACTCATCGAGTGGCAATGCTTTTTCTCTTTCAGCAGTAGCCATAAACTCTCAACTGAAGCTGAAAGGTACAAACCCACTGTAAGATACAAGCTCACTGTCACAGGTCGAACTCTGGCAGTTATGGCTGTGTGTGGTTTCACGGGGCTCATTCACAGCATTTCACAATGAAAGATAATATTTATTCCATCCATATAGATGCAGCAGTCAATATCAATCAATATCAACAGATTTTCCACAGTAGTGGAATCTTGTATTCGTTCTCCTCCGTGATATGTCTTTGCTCAAGATACATCTTATGCTCAACATAGTATTGTTAGTATGTCTGGAGTGGCAGACTCTCTGATGGGACCATCAGAGGTTTCCTTCCAAAAAGGTTTTTTTTCCTCTCCACTGAACAGTGAGATAGTCTTTAATTACCCTATCCAAATATATAATGTTACATTTGTCATTGTTTTGCATTGGTGGCGCAGTTGCGGGGTGCCGGGGGTCCTCTTTTGGGGGTAAGTGAAGCTCACTTCCCAACCTTAGAAGCCCAGCTGACACTGGCGTCGCCCCCCTCCAGGAATGTTCTCAGCGAGACAAGGGGGGCCTCTGGCCAAATCTATCTATAACTCTCTGTCATCTTCCCATTTTCTCGGTTCTGCCTGACCTCCGTGAGGGTGGCTCTCCACAAGCCAAGGGGAATCTCCTTACTTATGTCTAAGTCACAAAGCACATCTCTCCTATTATCAATTCCAGAGGTTTCTGTCTCCTTATGTACAGTTGGTTAAATGAGACCAACTTAGCAGCATTGCACTATACAATCTACTTTAAATACCTTTCAGTTATTCGGGTCAGTAATCCAAAACCTGAAGAACATTTTGAGTTTGTATTTTTTTTTTTTCCTCACAGTCTAAAATTCCATTTATAGTCATTGAATTATAATTTTGGAGAATTAAGTGCTCACTGCTTTACTGAAAAGACTGCTTGCCAAGAAAAATAAATCTGGTGACTATGATTAAGTACTTGACAATAGTGTTAGTACAGTTGTAGTGGCTTATGACAATGTACTGAGCAAGTGCAATTAGGACCCCACAATTATTTACAATATAATTTGCAGGTATTGGGATGAAATCAGCAGGGGATTAACTTGGTTATAAATTAAAGTTACTGCAGTCTGAAAGTCTCCTATGCTTTTTTACTACCACCACAGCATCACTGTATAGGAATCTTCTTGATTCATAAACCCTGGTTAAAACTTCACTGACTGGCTCATGGTATTGTCACTGTTGGTTGTGTCTCAGGGGTTGTAGGCCTCAGTATTTTGACTTTTCTCAGCTGCAATTGGTTTGCAGTGTAAACTTTCTTGTGGCAATGTTACTAACGCAAAGACAAGAGCATGGAAACTGAGGCAATGACATCATGGCACAATTCCCAACAGCAGCCATGGAGGTTGCTCATCAAAATCAAGGAGTACTCAAAAATGAATAAAAGAGTGGTTCCCAAAGAATAACTTGGTGAACCTCCATCAAGCATAACTGCACCGTTCCGGTAGCTTGCTCACTACCTGCATCAACTCTAATCTAGTTTTTTAATACCTCCTCACCATTGATAAATGGACGACACTTTATAATAGCCAAAGGTTCATATGAATAACATCTGCATAGCATTTAAATTATATTTGAACCCCCTGGTTATACAGAAAACATGTGCCTAAATAGTGGAATCACATTTTAACTAGATTCACATGGAAAGGAACAAAAATAATTCAATTAGAGTTTATATTGATTTATTGACCTGATTTTATAGTGTTATTGGTAGGAATGAATTGTGATCAGTACATATTTGACAGATATGAAAAGCACATTTTTATCTTGTGCTTAATCTTTTATGTATTACACCTCTGTTTTAAATTAATGCAGATTCTAATTAACAGTGGTCATTTTTATTTATTTTTTTAGCTTCATGGAATCTATTCTTATTTTAGTGCAGGGGTCCTATTTTAATAAGCCTCAGTGGTCAGATTAGTCACAGACAAGTTAAATGCCCAGAAGGTCTCTGATACTGTAGGTGTCGGTTACAACCCCCCCTCCACCCCCGGGTGGCTGTCATCATGTTTTCTGTGCTCCTTATTCACAAATGAGAGGAAAAAGGGCAACAGTTCATAAGCTTGCTTTCTGGAAACCTGCTGTTACTACTTAAAGCTAATGACGTTTTCAGGAACAGGTGGTTCAAGTGACATAATTTTGGCTCAACGGCAGACCCTTAGACATTAGAATTTATTGCCCTGCCAGGCACTTTCTTAGTTTGTCATTATGTGTGAATTTTTGCTAAAGCAACTGTTTTGGCGATTTAAGTGCAAAAAAAAATGGTACACACAGCTTTCAAAACATATTGTATTAAATAATAGTCTACTATCACAACACCCCCACCCCACCCCACAAACACATTTTAAACTTGAAAATACATGGCTAAGAAAGTTATTTATTCACTTACACTGTTAACTACTGGCACATATGCTTTGGACTGGAATGTCATATAGAATGCAGAAAATATATTTAGTTCTCATCAACAGACAGCAAAAGGCACCACTGGGTCTAGTTCTATGTAAGAACAGTTATTTAGTCACAGTATGCTCTTTCAATTAAGGTAAGCTACAGCTCAGCTCCTTTTAAAATGGTAATTTCTGTAGTGATGTCAAACATAAATAACAACACATGTATTGTTGTTATGTTTTTTGTTTTATTTATTTATCTGATTCCATGAGATCATTCTGTATAGACAAGGAACATGCTTGTCTTCACCCCTGATTCAGTAATGTGCTAATGGGCAGCACCCAAGGATTGAGGTTTTAAATTTCAAAATGCCTGTTGCTAGAAAATAATAAATGTTACCACTGATAATTACCTGTGTAGCTCAAATGTCTGAATCTCATTTTTTATACCCTGCAGGGGATGAAATCACGACGACAGGGATATACTGTAGGCGGGTGTTTGTACTTCCCCTCATACTACTGCCTCTTGTGATGACTTTAAATTATTTTCAAAATAAAATTTGAGATATTGGAAAACAGATGTTACAGACGTCACCTGTGCTAGAGGATTCATCCCTAATTGTACCCAACAGACCTACGGTAGTAGGGCTACCTTTGATTATTTTTCCTTGATTATTTTATAAGATCTAACAGAGCTAGTCATGAATATTAGACCCACTACATGCATTATTGACCTCATTCCTACTAAGCTGTTAAAATAAGTATTTTGTGGTATCGATACTCACATTTCAAATATTATAAATGGTTCGCTTTCTTCCAGGTTAATTCCTTCAGCTCTTAAGGTCGCTGTGGTAAAGCTGCTGCTTAAGAAAACTAACTTGGACCCAACAGTCCTTAATAACTATAGGCCAATTTCCAATCTTCCATTTCCAGCTAAAGTTCTAAAAAAGAATTGTGGCTAATCAGTTTCTATCACTGAACAGTATTTATGACAAATGTCAGTGTGGATTTCGCTATGCACATAGCACTGAGACAGTCCTTGTCAGAGTATTACATTATTTGTTGATTAGCTCTGACTGGCTGTCATTCAGTTTTAATTCTATTTGATTTAAGTGCTGCCTTTGATACTGTGGACCACTCTGTTTTATTGAATTGCCTCCAAAGTTTGGTAGGATTGTCTGGAGTTGTTTTTATCTTGGTTTAGGTCTTATCTTTCTTATAGGTTTCAGTTTGTCTCAATTGGGGAGGAGAAATCACCATTGTCTGAAGTAGTCTGTGGTCTCCCACAGGGCTTTGTTTTTGGCCCTTTATTATTTTCCATATATATGCTTCCTTTGGGAGATATTATATAGAGACATGGAGTACATTTCCAGTTTTATGCAGATGATACTCATTTATATTTCTCTTTAAAAGCAGGTGTTACTTCTGCTGGGGCTATTATAGTATCTTGTCTTGCCGACATCATGTTGGATGTCTCTGAATTTATTATTGTTGCATTCAGATAAAACTGAGGTTATGCTTCTGGGCCCACAAACCACCTAAATAATGCTGATTCACTTAGGCTGGACATTAGCAGTCTCCCTTCAGAAATAAAACTAGAAATGAGAAATGTGGGTGTCGTATTTGACCCTTATCTTTCCGTTGAGATTCGGAATGTTACTAAATCATCTTTTTATCATCTGAGAAATATTGCAAAACTCAGACCTATTATCTCTGTACCTGATACTGAAAGACTAGTGCATGCCTTTGTGTTATGTAGGATTTATTATTGCAATGCTCTGTTTTCTGGTATTCCAAACCGTGCTTTGTCTTGCTTGCAGCTTGTTCAGAATGGTGCTGCTAGAGTTCCAGTGTTCGTCATGTTACTGAAAAACGTAACTTATTTTACTCGTTACTTCAGAAAAAAACTAATATAATGTCATTACTTATTGCTTAATAAAAAGTAGTGCGTTATATTACTCGTTATATTTCTCTTGTCTTGTCCTGCGAAACAGCTGTTGACTATTGTTTACTATTTAACAGTATGTCTGTGTGGCAAAGTGGCTAGTGAAGGGGAACAGGTGTAGCGGTGATGCGATGCAGGAGTGAACAGGCAGACAACGGTATACAGTGGAAAAATGGTGTTTTATTTATAATCCAGGTCTGGTGACCGTTAACTAATAAACCCCCGGCTATACACACCAATGTGTAAAGCACGGGGATAACAAAACAGGGCACAGTCCCGAACAAAAAAGAACACACGGTCACCAGTCCTGGGTGAGTGCAGTCGTGCTGGTGCTTAGTGCAAACACAAGTATTCCGTGACGCTTAGTGCAGTGGTGCTCCGGATTGTGCTGACCCTCGGCGACAGCTCCGGAGATGTGCTCTAACTGTCTGGTGAAGTAAAACACAAACAATTACCACACAGACAAACACAACACCAAAAACACGTATCACGTCTCTTTTCTTTTCGTTATTGAGAGCTCCTCTCTCAGTCCTTCTCTCTCTCACGTTTAACCCAAACGAAGGAAAAGAACAGCGTTACCCTGGCCCCTATATGTAATCCCGCATGATATCTAGGTAAACGGTTGCAGCTGCCTTTTTACTTGCAGCTGCCCCTTGTTTACCTGTCAAATCAATACGGTCTTACAACAGAGTCTCGCTTCCTTCCAGGCTGACCCACTTCCCGGTCCCGGAAACGAACTGTCAGGCCAGCCCTTCCAGATACTTCTCCTCCCATTCTTTAGCGCCCTCACAGGTCGGGAGGAAGATTTATCACCAGAACTCATTGTATTTCTGTCACATATCCCACCGCTCAGAGTGGAGCCGAAGGAACACTCGGCTAAATCTACCTTTCCCATTGCTCCCCCCTCCCGGGAAAAATAATCCGCATTTTGGTGGTCTTTCCCCGCACGGTGTACCATATGGTACATGAAGGGCTGCAACGCCAGATACCACCGAGTTATCCGGGCATTGCTATCCTTCATTGTGCTTAACCACGTGAGTGGGGCGTGGTCTGTGACAAGATCAAATGAGTGTCCCAGCAGGTAGTATCGTAAAGAGTGAGTAGCCCATTTAATGGCCAAACACTCTTTTTCGACTACGGAGTAGTTACGTTCCCGAGGTAACATTTTTTTGCTCAGGTACAATATCGGGTGTTCTACTCCAGCTACTTTTTGGGACAAGACTGCACCCAAACCTACATCCGAGGCGTCGGTGTGGAGGATGAATCTCTTGGTGAAATCTGGGGTAATAAGAGTGGGGGCCTGGCAAAGTTTACGCTTAATCGTATCAAACGCCCCCTGACACTCAGCTGACCATTTAATTAAATTTGGAGCACTCTTTTTGGTGAGGTCGACTAACGGGTTAACCACTGTGGCGTACTCGGGGATGAAGCGGCGGTAATAACCGGCTAAGCCCAGTAGTGACCTCACCTGAGTCTTGGTTTTGGGGATCGCTGCATCAACCAAAGCCTGGATTTTGGTGACCACAGGTTTCACCCTTCCATTTCCCATTACAAATCCCAAATATTGAGTCTCTGTTTTGGCAAACGCACATTTTCTCAAGTTAGCTGTCAGCCGGGCTGCCCTTAGAGACTGAAGGACGGCTGCAACCCTAGCCAAATGCTCTCGCCAGGTGGAGCTGTAAATCACCACGTCATCAATATACGCTGCTGCATATTCATGATGTGGGCGTAAAACCTGGTCCATCAGTCTCTGAAAGGCAGCGGGCGCACCATGTAGCCCAAATGGCATGGTTTTAAAGTGGAACAGCCCTTCTGGTGTTGAAAATGCGGTTTTCTCTCTGGAGCTGCGGGTTAAAGGGATTTGCCAGTATCCCTTCGTCAGGTCCAGAGTGGAAATAAACCTCGCTTTTCCCAGTCTGTCTAAAAGCTCGTCGACCCGAGGCATGGGATACGCATCGAACTTAGCAATAGCGTTCACCTTTCTGAAATCTACGCAGAAGCTGTTGGTGCCGTCTTTCTTAGCCACTATGACAATGGGGCTGCACCACTCGCTCCTGGAAGGTTCAATTACCCCAAGCTCGAGCATATCCCATACCTCTTTGCGCACGCCACTTCGTCGACTTTCCGGGATCCGGTACGGTCTCTCTCGCACTGTGACACCTGGTGGAGAGATAATGTCATATTCAACTAAGTTGGTTCTGCCGGGCACATCAGAAAAAACATCGCTGAACTCCTCAATAAGCTTACGCAGCTCTCTTTGCTGATCCGGAACCAACTGTTCCCCCATCGAAATCGCTCTTGTGCTCGGGGTCTCTGGACAGGGACCTAAATCATCCTCCATATTGCCTGGGGCTATAAATAAGACCTCCCTTGCCTGCCAGGGCTTTAACAAATTAACATGGTAAATTTCACGTTCATTCCGGTGATCGGGCTGTCTAATTTCATAATTTACTTTCCCTATAGCCCGAATCACCTCATACGGCCCCTGCCATTTAGCACACAGTTTTGATTCTGATGAGGGAAGTAGCAGCATTACCTTGTCCCCTGGTCGAAAGGTTCGAATCCGTGCATTTTTGTTGTAATGCTGCTGCTGTCGGTGCTGAGCCGATCTGAGGTTGTCTTGGGCCAAACGACCGACCAAATCCAGGCGATCCCTTAGTAGGAGCACATACTTCACTACATTTTTGGACGAGCCTTTGTGCTCCTCCCACCCCTCTCTCAGCAGGTCGAGAATGCCGCGAGGCTGCCGGCCGTACAGGAGCTCAAACGGGGAGAACCCCGTTGAACTCTGCGGCACTTCTCTCACTGCAAAAAGGAGGTAGGGAAGAAGCGATGCCCAATGTTTCTGCTCTTGTGTTACAAATCGCCTCAGCATCGACTTTAAGGTCTGATTAAAACGTTCCACCAGACCGTCCGATTGTGGATGATAAACGGACGTCCTGATGGGACGTATTTTCAATATTTTGTACACCTGCTGTAACGTATTGGACAGAAAATTGGTTCCGTGATCAGTCAAAATCTCCTTGGGGATCCCTACTCTAGCCATAATCTGCGCTAACTCGGTGGCTATTGCAGCGGCACTAGTGGACCTCAATGGAACTGCCTCCGGGTATCGCGTTGCATAATCCACCACCACTAATATATGCGTATACCCTGAGTCAGAAGGTAGCAAAGGGCCCACTATGTCCATTGCAATGCGTTCAAAAGGAGTGGAAATAATCGGCAGTGGGACCAAAGGGGCGGGGCGCACTCGACCCGGCGCTACTCGCTGGCAGTCTGGGCATGTGGCTACATATCTCGACACATCAGTATGAAGACCTACCCAATAGAATCGAGCCAATATCCGTTCCCTCGTCTTCTCGGCTCCGAGGTGCCCCGCAAAAGGGATATCATGCGCCAGCCTCATGACCTCGGTCCGACAAGACGGGGGAACCAACAATTGTGTTACAGGCTGTCCTGTGCCCGCGGCTAGGTTTACCCTATATAGTAATTGCCCCTTGATACTGAAATGTGGATATACTAGCGCCCCAGCGCCGTCAACATCCTTACCTTCAATGGACCGGACCTGCCCCCAAGCGTGCACCAGTGACGGGTCATTATGTTGGCCCCACACTAGGTCCGCGCTTGAGTACCACGGGTCCGGTACATTGAGAGGGGCCGGAATAACCTCTGCTCTGGTCGGTCCAGTAACCTCGCTCTCTCGGTCACACTGCGTTCCCACTCCCTTCGACTGGCGTTTGTTACCATTGCAGCACTCTCCCACCAGACCCCAGCCTTGTCTCACAAATGCTCCCTCCCATTTCGCGGTCCGTCTCTCCTTATTTGTTTTTCTAGGACGGAAAAGAGGGGAAAACATTTCAGTGTGAAAAGGAAACACATCACCAATTCGTTGCTTTTTTTTTTTTTCTGCCACGTTTGGCTGAGACTGCCATTATTTGCATCAATTCTTTGAATTTTGGCCAGTCTCGACCCAGAATAACTGGGTGTGGCAACCTTTCCGCCACCCCGACTACAAGGTGACGTTTTATCGGTCCTACCGATAAATATACTTTTAATGTGGGGTATGCCGCCGTATCTCCATGGATACAGGAGATGGCCACCTGACCTCGTGGCCGCCACGACACACCGCCCAGGAGAGCTGTCCTAATCAAAGTCTGCTCACACCCTGTGTCCACTAATGCGTGGGTTTTCACATTCCCTAACACAACATTAATCAAACAAGGCCCCTCCCGACCATTTTCCCCACGCTTACCAGTTTCAGGTGCCCAATTGCACGCGGCCACGTCACACTCCATGGCAGCGGGGCATGACCTGGCCAGATGTCCCGGCTGGTGGCACCTAAAACAGATAGGAGGGACAGAGGGGGCATAGGTCATAAATCTGTCCCGCTGCTGGTATGGCAACGGGGCAGGGGCAGCACCTCTACCCCAGCTGGGGGCCAACCTTGGTCTCCATGGGGGGGAGGCAAGGGGGCCCAATGGGGTCGGTGTTCTAGGAGGTCTGGGTCCCTGGAATGCGGGGGGGGGGGGGGGTGGTGGTGGTGGTGTTGGAGGAGAGGGAGGGAGAGGTCGGCTGCTCCGAAGGGCAGGGGCCGACAGGATCCCGATCCGGGCAGAAGTCAGGGAGTCTTCGAAGTCTTCAGCCAATTTGACCGCCTCCTCCAGGGTGTCAGGGTTGTGGCGCCGTATCCACGCCTGGGTTTCGGCGCCGACCACATGGCAAAATTGCTCTACCACAATGGCTTCCCCCATCTGCTGGGCGGTCTTCTTCCCGGGGGTCAGCCAATGCACCATGTGGTCGCACAACCGCTCTGCAACCACCCTGGGGCGTGTCTCCGGGGCTCTCCGGTACTCCCTAAACCGCGCCCGGTGGGTCTCCGTGGTGATGTTCAGCCGGCGGAGGATAGCCTGCTTGACCAGGTCATACTCGGTGGCGTGATGGTCGCTCATGGCTTGGTAGGCTGCCTGAGCCTCCCCAATCAGGCAGGGTCCCAACTGGCTGGCCCAGAACTCCCGCGGCCAAGCCGCCGCGGTAGCCAGCCGCTCGAACGCCACCAAATACGCCTCCGGGTCATCCTCCGCCGACATCTTCATTGCCCGTGCCTTCGGGGGCGACATCAGCGGTGTTGTGGTAGGGGTCGTTGCTGCGGCAACGGCCAGCCCTACCCGTTCAATGAGCGCCGTGTAGCGCTCCTCCCTCCTCCTCTCCTCTGCGTCGCGTCTGCTCTCCAGCGCCTGCAGCAGCTCCGCCAGTGCGTTGCGATCCATGATCCCGGATCTGACACCACGTGTGGCAAAGTGGCTAGTGAAGGGGAACAGGTGTAGCGGTGATGCGATGCAGGAGTGAACAGGCAGACAACGGTATACAGTGGAAAAATGGTGTTTTATTTATAATCCAGGTCTGGTGACCGTTAACTAATAAACCCCCGGCTATACACACCAATGTGTAAAGCACGGGGATAACAAAACAGGGCACAGTCCCGAACAAAAAAGAACACACGGTCACCAGTCCTGGGTGAGTGCAGTCGTGCTGGTGCTTAGTGCAAACACAAGTATTCCGTGACGCTTAGTGCAGTGGTGCTCCGGATTGTGCTGACCCTCGGCGACAGCTCCGGAGATGTGCTCTAACTGTCTGGTGAAGTAAAACACAAACAATTACCACACAGACAAACACAACACCAAAAACACGTATCACGCCTCTTTTCTTTTCGTTATTGAGAGCTCCTCTCTCAGTCCTTCTCTCTCTCACGTTTAACCCAAACGAAGGAAAAGAACAGCGTTACCCTGGCCCCTATATGTAATCCCGCATGATATCTAGGTAAACGGTTGCAGCTGCCTTTTTACTTGCAGCTGCCCCTTGTTTACCTGTCAAATCAATACGGTCTTACAACAGAGTCTCGCTTCCTTCCAGGCTGACCCACTTCCCGGTCCCGGAAACGAACTGTCAGGCCAGCCCTTCCAGATACTTCTCCTCCCGTTCTTTAGCGCCCTCACAGGTCGGGAGGAAGATTTATCACCAGAACTCATTGTATTTCTGTCACAGTCTGGTAGTTCATTTATTAAATGTGTCAAACATGTTTTTAAAATTTTTGTAGTATAGCAAACAAACAACTCTTAATAATTTACTGGATATATATAGTAAATTGTCATTACAGTACATGCGACTGCGCAAGTCATAAAGAATGAAAATAAAAAAAAGAAACTTATCGTTTAAAATCGTTTTATAGGTCATACTGGTATAAAAGTCCCTCCCCCTTTTTGAGACTTCAATTTTAGGAAAACACATTTTTTGTGTTTAAAATACTTTTTTTTTAAAGAAAGATGCACAGGTTTAGTTTAAAAATAACCCTTTTTTGCAACACTTTATTCCATTAATAATTTTATAGTGTTGTTTTTGGTTTTTAGATAAACTGCTAAAATTAAAAAGTAATAATTAACTGAGCATAAAATCAAGATCTGTATTAACCTACCGGTATTTTATTTTAGCTTATCAAGTACCCAAACAAGTTCAAGAACATATCTTCTTTGCTTTACTGAACATTTCTTTCCAAAACCATACTCGGACATTAGTTCCAGCTGGCTTTTACATATGTGTTGCATTAATTCAAATTTAAAATAAAAATTAAACTGTGGTGTGCATCAATTAAAAAAAAAAAAAAAAACAGTAATCTAAACAGTACACCATCTAATAACCAGTAAACAAAACATGTTAGTGTTGCATACGGTTCAGTACAATTGCATTCATTTTCCAGCTGTATAAATACATTCATTTCGTTTTGCTAATCAGAACCATAACCATACACATACTTTACAAGTGTACCACTGCGTTGCACTGACATATAGAACAAGTTGCAGTATGTACTAAAGCAGTGGTCCTCAAAGTAATTTGGGCACGGGCATACATTGATCTTACTTGGCTACAACACCTTCTCATGATCCGACTCCAGTGAATTCGGATCCAATCCCATTTTTTGTTCTCGTTAGTACAACCACCCCTGGAGCAGCGGGTAGTCCTGTATATTATTTAGTGGGCGGTTCGGTACTGTACATACTCAAAGATTAAACAAAGAAACCAATCTATAATGCATTTCTTTCAGAAGAAGCCAACTCTAGGTAAGACTGTTTAGTAATTGTATTTGTTATATTAATATTGTTTTTCTGCTGTGTGATGTTTAGCTGCGATACATTTTGATAAATCAATGTTTTTCCCGCGCAATGGCAACGCCTTAACCCTCCCCCGATATAACGATTAATAGCTGTTAGTTTTTACTACTTTTCATGTATTGTATTTTTGTGCGATAGCCCTTATGCCATGAGCTAGAAGAAATTGAGGTAGCAGTACCAGTCTTACCAATCCCAGCAGTGGCAGCACCAGTCTTACCAGCCCCAGCAGTGGCAGCACCAGTCTCACCAGCCCCAGCAGTGGCAGCACCAGTCTCACCAGCCCCAGCAGTGTCAGCAACAGTCTTACCAGCCCCAGCAGTGGCAGCACCAGTCTTACCAGTCCCAGCAGTGGCAGCACCAGTCTTACCAGTCCCAGCAGTGTCAGCACCAGTATTACCAGTCCCAGCAGAGGCAACACCAGTCTTACCAGTCCCAGCAGTGGCAGCACCAGTCTTACCAGCCCCAGCAGTGGCAGCACCAGTCTTACCAGTCCCAGCAGTGGCAGCACCAGTCTCACCAGCCCCAGCAGTGTCAGCACCAGTCTCACCAGCCCCAGCAGTGGCAGCACCAGTATTACCAGTCCCAGCAGAGGCAACACCAGTCTTACCAGTCCCAGCAGTGGCAGCACCAGTCTTACCAGTCCCAGCAGTGGCAGCACCAGTCTCACCAGCCCCAGCAGTGTCAGCACCAGTCTCACCAGTCCCAGCAGTGGCAGCACCAGTCTTACCAGTCCCAGCAGAGGCAACACCAGTCTTACCAGTTCCAGCTGTAGCATCAGTGTCACCAGTCTCAGCATTAACTTCAGTAGCAGTGAACCAAACACATCTCTCTCAATGAAGGTATAAACCCATCTACTTATTCATATTTATAAGTTCTATTCTTCTTGTCCTTTTAAAGTCACATATTTCTGACAGTGTGAATAGGGTAATTTTAGGTTGGTGTGGTTTTGCTGGGAGACAATTTGTTTTAAAAAATATGGGTCATGAAATTTCAAACATCACCCAAGGTGGGTCACTGGCTAAAGAGTTAGCGACTTGCCTTGCTGTTTGCTTAATAGTCTACAGGCTTTATAAGATGATAGCTTTCACCTTCGTAACATATACAGGATATGCAGGGGGATTTTTTAAACAACACCCCTGCAAATCTATGTGGTTTAGAAGAGATGAACTGAGAACAATAACTGTACAAGTGAATTACCTGCTTTAACAGAATAGAAAAGAGTTGTTGCTTGCAGCTAGGCAACTGGCATTGTATTGTTTGTGAAAAACAATACAAAAGCACATTGCAAACATCACTTGTGCTGTTTAATACATGTGTAATCATGAAAATGCTGTCATTTAGCATGTTTGTCTTTTCATGAACAAAGAAGGCTTTGAGTGGTTTCCCTGGGATTGGGTGGTAAGTCTGGTGGCTACATTTACTAATAGTTTTGCTGAAAAAAAAGAACAATAAAAAGGTCAAATATATCAGACAGTCAGCATGGTTTTAAGAAAGGGAGATCGTGTCTAACTAACCTGCTTGATTTTTTTGAGGATGCAACATCGACAGTGGATAATTGCAAAGCATATGACATGGTTTATTTAGATAGCCAGAAAGCTTTTGACAAAGTCCAGCATAAATGATTAATTCTCAAATTGAACGCAGTAGAGATTCAAGGAAATGCATGCACATGGATTAGGGAGTGGTTAACATGTAGAAAACAGAAAGTACTATAGAAACCTCAAAATGGAGCGAGGTAACCAGTGGTGTACCACAGGGATCAGTATTAGGTCCTCTGCTATTCCTAATCTACTTTAAGGATTTAGATTCTGGTATAGTAAGCAAACTTGTTAAATTTGCAGACGACACAAAAATAGGAGGAGTGGCAAACACTGTTGCAGCAGCAAAGGTTATCCAAAGTGAACTGGACAGTATTCAGAACTGGGGAGACACATTGCAAATTACATTTAATAGAGAAAAGTGTAAGGTACTCCACACAGGCAAAAAAATGTGCATTATAAATATCATATGGGAGATACTGAAATTGAAGAAGGAATCTATGAAAAAGACCTAGGAGTTTGTTGACTCAGAAATGTCTTCATCTAGACAATGTGGGGAAGCTATAAAAAAAAGGCCAACAAGATGCTTGGATATATAGTGAAAAGTTTTGAATTTAAATCAAGGTAAGTAATGTTAAAACTTTACAATTCATTAGTAAGACCACATCTAAAATATTGTGTTCACTTCTGGTCACCTCGCTATAAACAGGATATTGCTGTTCTAGAAAGAGTGCAAAGAAGAGTGACCAAAATTATTCCGTGTTTAAAAGGCATGTCATATGCAGACAGGCTAAAAGAATTGAATCTATTCAGTCTTGAACAAAGAAGACTACGCGGCAATCTGATTCAAGCATTCAAAATTCTAAAACGTATTGACAATGTCGACCCAAGGGACTTTTTCAACCTGAAAAAAGAAACAAGGACCAGCGGTCACAAATGGAGATTAGATAAAGGGGCATTCAGAACAGAAAATAGGAGGCACTTTTTTACACAGAGAATCGTGGGAATCTGGAAACAACTCCCCAGTAATGTTGAAGCTGACACCGGGATCCTTCAAGAAGCTGCTTGATGGGATTCTGGGATCAATAAGCTACTAATAACTAAACAAGCAAGATGGGGCGAATGGCCTCCTCTAGTTTGTAAACTTTCTTATGTTCTTCTTATGTTCTTATCAGTGAGGCTGGTTGATTAACTTGTGGTGTATTTTTGGATTTGAAGAACTGTAGATATAGGACCAGAAAATAAGAAACCCCTGAGGAGATCAGAGTCAGAGACTGTACAGAGACCTTACACTGTGTTCCAGTGAAATCTGTTTGACCAGTGTTTAGAATTATTGCATCTCAGGTTAAAAAAAGTAATATACTCTCTGTAAAATGTGAAGTAAAATGCTTGAAGGTTTGAAGACTTTATTGTCTAAAACCTCTTTTTTCTAGCTAATTTGCAATGCTTCATTGTAAATTGATTAAAAAAAGGACTTGTAAGGGTCTTATAACTGGAATTACAATGATGTGGGGCATGTGTGTATGCACATGTACTGTATCTTCTGGTATGTACAGGTAACTCTCATTTTTCCAGCTAATGTTGAAGCATATAGGGGTAGATGTACTAAAGTGTTGCACCTGTCGAGTCTGCAGTGTGTGAAATGTACTAAACAAGCACAGTGCTATTTGTGACTTTTTAGGGAATGTGTCACAGGTGGTATTTTTGTGTGGTATTTTTTATAAGGTTGATATTATAAGTTGTGTTTTTTTTATTGCATTATTCATTATTATTGTTCACTGTTTGGACTTGTGTATAGCATGTTAAGTTAATTTGTATGAACACTGAGTGATTTTAACACGTTACTGTTTTTGTTTTCATCTGGAACACACATGGAGGGGAGTTGCTTAACAAGAAGGATGCTAAAAGATCTGATTCAGATGGATTACATGTGCGGGGAGGAGATCCCTATATAAGCAGTTGAAGGGACAGCCAAGACAGAGCTGAGGGAGAGAAACAACCGAGAGGAGGAGAGAGAGAGAGCAAACAGTGAAAAAGTGGAGTTGGGAAGCAGCTGAGAGGCGGGCGGACAGGAACAAAGGAGCCTGAATCAGTGCTTGGGTAGCCGCAATTAGAAGCAGTGAGCAAGAGACGGGGGGTGCTAGAGAGAAGAGACCAGGATAATAATAATTGCAACTGAAAAGTGGAAGCGAAGCAGTTAATTTTGCAGCGATTAAGCCACCCTGCTAAAGAAGAGTTAAGTAAAGTTTGGAGTGCTGGAGGGCCATAGATGGACTACTATTGCTCCAATATCAGAGGTGGCGCCAGACCATTGCTGGCGTGCTGCGTTTAACGGAAAGCACCATCTTGTTGGAGACCGACCAGCAGGGATACCAGTGACACTTAAAACCATCCCTGTTGTGGGTGAAGTGAATTAGATTAAATTAATTACCAAATTGGGGAGCAGAAGACTGGAACCATAACCGGTACCGATGACCTGGCTAGGGGAATTAGTTAGCGAAATGTTGACTGTTATTAGCTATTCACATTTGTTTTAATATTGTCTGTATCCAGAATAAAAGTAATTAATTACTTACCTTGTTGTCCTGTCTGTGTGTCTGGCTGTTGTCCCCCACTGTGGATGCCTCGAACCTGTGTGACCCAAGAAATAGAAGGGGTAAAACAAAGTTATTATAAATTTGTTCTGTCGCTGTTAGCACAGAACTGGCGTAGTCGGACTACACTTTGTAACGTCCAAGTAACATTTTATCAGACCATATCGGCTGTGGTACCATGATAAATGCTTTGCGGCAGCAGTTTTACTGTGAGGTATGTGAATATGTATGTATGGGCTTCCCTGCATAAATTCACAAAAAGGGGGAGGGAATAGTGCAAATGAGGGTTCTCAAATATTATAATGAGATGTACTAAAGCTCACAGCAATTTACAATTGCATTAATGTGTTAAGAACTTTTGAAATTGTTGCTGGTATTTCCCAGTCTGCTTTTTCTTGTGCTTTGCCAGTTGTGCTCAATGCATTTTTAAGGCGAACACCCAAGTACCAAATTCTCACAAAAGGCAGGGTGTACTTACAAGTCCTGAAAACAAATTTCTATGACATTTCTGGTTTACAATAGACGACACACATGTGCCACTAACCCCTCCAGCTAAATTAGTATAGGACCATGATCTGTTTTGTGTTAATTGTCTAGGCTACTAAGTAGCCCAAGTTTAAAATAATAATAATGAAAAAAACGTACACCAATGTGTACAATTCAGTAGTGTTCTGCGGTATACCAATGCCTACGGTATATCATGATACCAAAATCGTACAATACCTAATATCGGAGTGTGACAGGATTGAAAGGAGTCCCTGTTGTAATTCGCCCTCCCGACCACCGGCAGCGCTGTGTAGGGTTGACCGTGATTGGGTCAGGAGGCTGAACTCTGACCACACAGGAAGTTCCGGGTCAGGTGGCCATCTTGGCCCAAGGTGGGACCATGCGGCCGGGACCTGGGCTTGGGCCTGGGCCTGGGCCACTACCAGGTTCTGAATGGCCAGACACATGGCCGCCATCTTGTCAGTCATCGCGGTCAGATGGGCTGAACGCTCAGCATCCCTCTGAGCATCCCGTTCTTCCCGACGCCGCTCTACACCGTCACGGTGTCTCTCCTGATCCTCCAAGACGGCTTGCAGGGTGTGCCGGTCCATGCTCATCCCACTTCTGACACCACCTTGTGGGAGGGTAGTGGGTGGAGCTTTAGGGAAGGACCAGAAATGACAGCACACAGGAGCCGGAACTGTCGTTTAGTCCTTGGAGCCCTGTACCATCAACGGTACAGGCAGGATTTTATTTTAACAAACAAAAATAGAACAGTCCAGTATTCCAGAAAATAAACAAGAAAACCACCTGGAATACCAGCGATGGTAAACTCAGGTTTCAAATAAAAAGAATAAACAAAAACGTCCCGTTACACACAACAACAAAGGAAGCACTGGGTTTCTCTGTGCTCCTGCAGTGGGTTTCCTCTCACTGCCTCCTGGCCCCCTTCCACGGATTACTGGCTTGTCCTGGGTTTCTTCCACTGCGGCAATCCACCAAAGTCCCTTAAGTTTCAAGCTTCTGCGAATTACAGCAGTTTGATAAAACAAAACAACAACAAAGCACGGCACGTGTTTTCAGTTCAGGACAGGGGGCCGAATGGCAAAACCATACTGCTTAAATACTGCCAAGTCCCACCCCTGCAATCAGCACGCTGCCTCACGTCAGCCAATCGATGAGAACAGCACAGCTGATTGCAATGTTGGGACCTGACGGCCGCATGGTCCCACCTTGGGCCAAGATGGCCGCCTGACCCGGAACTTCCTGTATGGTCAGAGTTCAGCCTCCTGACCCAATCACGGTCAACCCTACACAGCGCTGCCGGTGGTCGGGAGGGCGAATTACAACAGGGACTCCTTTCAATCCTGTCACACGGAGTAAAACAAAAATATCAAAGTATTGCGATTTTTCATTACCGTGGGGTTATTTTTAATCTTACAAAACTTTTGCTGCAAAATATTTTTCATAAAATTATTTGTTTTCGAGGGCTCTCGAGTGGCATATCCAGTAAAGGTGCTCCGCGTACAGTGCAGGATGTGCCCTATAGCCTGGACATCGCTGGTTCGAGTCCAGGCTATTCCACTGCCGACCGTGGACGGGAGCTCGCAGGGGGCGGCGCACAATTGGCTGAGCGCTGTATATATTATCACTAGAAGTGGACTGGTGAAAAATGGGCCATTGTTTATGGATGGAAGTGTGTTTTATATTACAAAACTTCTTGATCAGTGTTGTCATTGGTTAGTTGAGCATGTTATAGAAAGTGGCCATTCTTACACTGTGCCATTGATAACTTAGATTTGCATGAGTGCACAAAAGATGGCAGATCAATGCATGGTACTACACATATAATCTATCAGTATTTGAACAAAGATGATGCGATACAATCTGTGGCTAGAATACCTCTGCTCAAAACCTGTGAGACCTTTATCAAAAATCTAAAAGCATTTCAGACTGCAAGCAGCCACTTGACCCTGAGGTATCGCCAAAAGAGTTGATCACTCAGAATGCCAAGCAAAGAAAAATGCAGACACCATCATGAAAATACAAGATGTGGTTCATGGTAAAATGTTGTAATGTCATGGAGTTACTGAACATCTCTACTGCCAAAAAATGTGAATCACATGACCTTGTGAAAGCCAAAGAGAAGGGACTTGCTGCTTTAGTTTATACACAAAAGAATGTCAGGTTGTGAAGTTTCAAACATTTGCAAGTGTCAAAAAGACAAAATCCATGTATGGCAAAGAGAGCACAGTTGTCAGAAGCCTGTACTTTGCACAAGTTGTCTTTGCAAAAAGTTGTCTATTTTTAGCCATGAATGGATAAATTATCCCTCCTCCTTATTGGAACCTGACCTAGACCTTCAGCAAGGCTATGCTATGCGGCAAGGTAACAAATCAGATTACTTGGTTGCTCTTAAGAAGCACTTGGGAGAATCCTGGAGACAGTACGATCAATTACCAGATTCAGATGAAAAAACATTGGTTGTAGATGCTATGGCTTTTCTGCAGCATTACTAGCACCTTGACAGCATTGCTTTCAATGACTTACAGGATGAGTATTGAAAGAAAATACTCCACCTTAAGCCTAAACTGTGCGACTGCATTAATTTTGTTGGAGATAGCTACGATATTAACCCAGCAGAAAGTCTGAAAAGTGAAGCGAGAGAAAAGACAAAAGGAAAGAGTAGAGTATAAGCCATGCAATTCTATTGCCATTCCTGAATGGAAGACCTTTATCAAGAATCCCCAAAATAAATCAAATCTTCTCTGTTACATAGGAGGAGCATGGTCGGTCCAGCATACAAAACTGCCTCAAGGATTTAAACTAATACTTGGGGGCATTTTCAATGAGCCTGGATATGCTGTTCAGCTTACTTCAGAGCAAGTCATGCAAGTGCCAGAACTTTCTTGTGAGAAGCATGAAGAAGCAGACACAAGGATATTTTCTCACATTGCATACTGTGTCCAAAACCTAGGCTACATGAGAGTTATAGTTCAAGCTATTGACACTGATGTCATCCCTATGTGCATCTACTACAGCACACACATTCCAGGCCTAAAGCAATTATGGGTACAGAAGATGGACTAATTTATACTATGTCATGACATTGCAAAAGTTCTGTCCAGAAAATGCATCATGGATGCTTCACTTATTACCTCCATTCTCCTCAGTGCCTACATTTTAAGTGGTTGTGATTCTGTAAGCTATCCCTACGGGAGGGGGAAGAAGCAAGCTTTGAGAATTGCTCTTAAGGATGCAGTGGATCTCATCCCACTTGCTAGGTATGGTGAACTAGGTGAAAGTCTGCATGTGACTGGAGAAAGTATTACAGCTGCAAGACATTTCTTTGTAGCACTGTATGACAGGTGTGGCTTTGATGGTTCTCTAGATGTTCTCTGTGCTCACCTCTTTGCAATCACAAGAGGAGACCTGAGGAGCCTACCCCCAACAGAGCATGCTTTCCATCTCCATCTTCTTCGCAGTCTTCACCAGGTACTTCCTTTGGTAGACTTATTGTGCATGACAAGTTGGTACCCCTTATGAAGCCATGGAAAAGTACTGCAAATGCAAAACAAGCAGATGCCTGAAGGACTGCATCTGTGCAAAAACAAAAGTGAAGTGTACCATTGCATGCTTATGTGCTGCAGATCCTAATAGGTGTGGTCAAACTGAAATTGAGTGTTCCCACAATTAATGTTGCTATTTCACAATTTTGGATGCTTTTTATTTCCTTATGTTATTTCTGAATGCATACTACTACAATAGTATCAATCTTGTGTTTTAAAAATTAATTTAGTAAACATTAAGCACACAAATTTGGAATTTCAGTAAAAAATGAAAACACAGGAAAATGTCAAAAAGCGTTTAATTTTCTATTGCAGTCTATTTTTACTGACAAATATCTTCAAAACCAAGTGTACCTGTTAAGTAAAATAAAACTGAAACAAAAGTAAAGCTAATTAGCTATAAAATAAAAGGCTTCATATTATTCTTGGTATTTACACAACATTTTGTCTTAAACTTGGTGATTTCTCATAGTGGCCAAGTGTTCCAGTCAAGCAGGCCTCTTGATTCTTATCCCAGAGGGTCTAAACTTGAATGAAACACTGGTCTGCAAATTGTAGCAAAGAGTGTCAACTCCTTCACTATTTAGGCTGTCTGGATCCCTGACTATTAGTGTTATTTCAGCGCAATGATTTACACGATGTGTGTGCTATTTTATTGTATTTTTAAAAAACCCAACACCTCCTTATGTCGGACAAGCATGTCCTGTTTAGCGAGGGGCTACTGTATGATTATGAAAAGCTTTTTGGGGGTATATATATATATATATATATATATATATATATATATATATATATATATATATATATATATATATATATATATGTATATAATAGTAGGTAAAATGAAGACGGAACAGAAATACATTGTACAGATTACATTTAACAAAAAAAATTGTTATTTTGATTCTTGCACCCTTGCATACATAGACATTATCCTTCTGCAGCAAACCACAACTCAACTCCTGCTATTTATTTGAACATTGTCAAACTGTATAATGCTAGAGATCTCGCTGAGAAGATGTAAAACATATTTAAATTAGTATATTGCAGCTCTCTTCATTAACATATTTTATCTTAGTACATACAACAACATGTTTAATTTGCTAATTGTCGCAACGAAAATGCAAATTGTGGTAAGTTTGCGCTGCAACTGGCCCATCGTAGTACACCTACCCCAATTGTCTTCTACAAAAAAATAAAAACGTTTTAGATCACAGGTGCATACAGAAAAAAAATAAAAATAAAAAGCTTTAATCCTTGCAGCAATACATTATGATGGTAAAAGTTCTATGTTTGAACACAATAACTTTTAATAGATCTTGAAGTGTGTTCTTAGATAGTTATAACCCCTGCTAGTTAATGGGGATTTTACCTTCAAGGCAGACATTTTTCAAATGACAGTAATTTGCATATGATTTATCTAGAGAACAAGAGGGTGAACTAATTGTATTTAAAGATTTTTCTTTGTTTTAAGAGTCATTAGCAGTTCTACCTAATCACATTTTTACAATTTCATCAGGCCGTTTTTGAAATTCTCTCTGAACTCATCAAGAGGATGCATTTATTCCTAAGTGTCCTATATTACATTACCACACAGTAAACGAGTCAGAGACTGCTACCAATGTTTATGTGAAATTCAATTAACACTCTGCCAATTTACTTTTTATTGGGACACAATCAATTTTTATTCATTTTAAAACCAGAATGCTTTATTTTATTGTGTGCCATCTATCTGCCTATTACAAAGCTAAACAAATTATTCTGCTGTTTGCACTAAATGCTAATGTTTAGGTAAAAGACTGGCGTATTTTAAATGGAGGGGCATGCCCACATGCATATCAGTTATTTTACAGAGCTGAAGTGTGATCCAGCTGTTTATTATAACAATGTCTCATGGATTTTTTAGGTGGTCAGGCACGGTTTGCCTTAAATTTCACCTTCTGTTGATCCAACATTGTTGACTGTATTAGTATTTATTATTTAACTATTGTAAATGATTGACTGCTGAGGACCTTTCAGCAAATCAGTGTGTCAGTTTTGTGTTCTGTTTTCCATGACACATCACAAGCAAACCCCTTTCAGGACTTACCCTTTATGGTTTCTGCTTTTTTCTCAACACTTACATTACACGTACCTCAATCACCTTAACGACATTTCCTTAAAAATTAAGCAAACCTAAATAAACAATTTGAAGTTGATGGTATAAATAAAGGTTTGTCGTAGTTAGAAACACATGCAGTTAGGTTTTGTAATTTATATATGAACAGTAAAGCAGAGAGTTATAGGTGGGCTTCCTCCTTTTTATGTTTATTTTTCAGGGGCTGACAAAATACTGTAATAAATCACCCACCTTTTCGAGTACATGCTTGACTGGGGTTCTTCATTGGAACAACAGGAAACATGTTAATTATACAACAGGTTTCGCCTCTTCACATTTATGAGTAATTTCTGACCAGCTGAGTTGACAACACACTGTGATTGAGTGGGGCAGAGATACTGGTGTCCAAAGCCAACAATAGAAAAGCGCAAGGCATGATTAACACCTGTTTAATTAGCTGTGATTTTCCTGAACTCGGATACATTTGGTCAGCTGCTGGTCAGAAGCAAAGAACACAATATTAGAACATAAGAACATAAGAACATAAGAAAGTTTACAAACGAGAGGAGGCCATTCAGCCCATCTTGCTCGTTTGGTTGTTAGTAGCTTAATGATCCCAGAATCTCATCAAGCAGCTTCTTGAAGGATCCCAGGGTGTCAACTTCAACAACATTACTGGGGAGTTGGTTCCAGACCCTCACAATTCTTTGTGTAAAAAAGTGCCTCCTATTTTCTGTTCTGAACTCCCCTTTATCTAATCTCCATTTGTGACCCCTGGTCCTTTTTTCTTTTTTTAAGTCAAAGAAGTCCCCCGGGTTGACATTGTCTATACCTTTTAGGATTTTGAATGTTTGAATCAGATCGCCGCATAGTCTTCTTTGTTCAAGACTGAATAGATTCAATTCTTTTAGCTTGTCTGCATACAACATGCCTTTTAAACCCGGGATAATTCTGGTTGCTCTTCTTTGCACTCTTTCTAGAGCAGCAATATCCTTTTTGTAAGAGGTGACCAGAACTGAACACAATATTCTAGGTGAGGTCTTACTAATGCATTGTAGAGTTTTAACATTACTTCCTTTGATTTAAATTCAACACTTCGCACAATATATCCGAGCATCTTGTTAGCCTTTTTTATAGCTTCCCCACATTGTCTAGATGAAGACATTTCTGAGTCAACATAAACTCCTAGGTCTTTTTCATAGTTCCCTTCTTCAATTTCAGTATCTCCCATATGATATTTATAATGCACATTTTTATTGCCCGCATGCAATACTTTACACTTTTCTCTATTAAATTTCATTTGCCATGTGTCTGCCCAATTTTGAATGCTGTCTAGATCATTTTGAATGACCTTTGCTTATTGCATTAAGTAGCAAAGCTCCTGCAACATGTTGCACAATTAGCAGGTTCCATGATGTTTCAATAAAGATCATGATTCGGCTCAAAAATAAATATGTTACTCTGAAAGGTTAGGGATTTATTACGGTATTTTGTGAGGCCCTGAAAAAAAAATCATAAAGGACGATGAGCGTGTATATGGGATACTTTGACACTTGTAGCATGTGAACAAGCCTTGGCTTCTGGTGTTGGCCCATTCGCTTCTACTAGTGCCACAATGTCCTCATACACACATGTTGGCATCCTATAACCCTATAGATATAATTCTTGATTAATACTGTTCAATCGTTTTAAGAGATGAATGGTTTGGCTGTTTTAAATCATGACTTCATGAACCATGAATGGGTTTAACACCTTCACTTCACATATAAAGATTAGTCTGTAGGCAAACAGATGAGTCCTTCCCACCTGGTTTGTTTTCCATCAACACCAGCATTTTCTAGCAATTGAATCTGAAAGCAAACTTTCAATTGGCATTGGCAATATAGCATTTTTGTCCTATAGAATTACCTTGGAGCAAGTGCAGGTGCTCCTCCCTAGTTAATCAAGCCAATCTATCATTAAGCCAATCTATCAATTAAACTCCCTATTTAAGCCCTGGTTCAAACACTCATTCTCTGTCTGGTTTTTGCGTTTTGTATGCCACGCAGCTCTGCTGACATACTTAATTGTTTAAATATAAAGAGTTTCAATTTAAAGCTTAAAGTGTATCTTGCAGGTCTAACACACCAATAGATTTCATCAATAGAAATAAAGTTGTTTTTATGCGGTTAAAAATATTAATAAACAACAAAGATATGATGGATTTTGTGTGGTGTATGGCCACACCCACTCAAAAACAGTGCTGGCCAGAATAAAACTAGAAGTTACGTACGAAACAGTAAACACACATGGCGACTGCCACTTAAAACATCAAAGATGAAGTCGAAGACCCCATTAATTTTAGGGAACAGGGGCCACAACCCTTCATTTTTGAACCGCCAACGAGGCAGCGGGATCCCACTGATCAGAGACAGCGACTAAATGGAGATCGACATGAAATAAAAAATGTGGTGGATTGGCAACACTACATGGTGAGTGTAATTTACCAAACTGTGATGTGTTTGATTACCAATAATATACACTTCAGTATCTATACTCTGTAATTACTTTATATTAGTTTAGCAATCTGTTATCTGTTATGGCGTATAATACCCATTTTTGTCATTGTGTCTATAATCACAGGCCACAGACTCACAGAACAGCAGACCACTGTCCGTGACACTGAAATCTTTTCAAAGACGATAAATTACAAACATTACAATAATGTACAGTAGACATGAGGATTGATAAGATGGCATTACATAAAGCAGATAAGACAACTTCAGCAATGAATATGGAAAAATAAACTTTTCTTTACTCACCATTACATCAGTGGTACACATTTTCTGATGCAGTAAAGTTCAGATAGTTGTTTGTAATCTAGAAAAACAGCTTTATGGTAACTAATTACATGTTTTGCATCCTGATGATGCACACACAATAATTAAAGTCTCTATATAATTTTAAAAGTGAATGCCGATATTATGACCAAGTTTCTGTCAAAAATAGTAATGTAACTGAAATACTGTAAAATACTTGTTAGGTTAGCAAGGAAACCCAGACAAAATAGAGAAAACATCCACAGAGTAAAATAGAGAAAACATCCACAGAAAAAGGATGGCTGTTTTTTAAAAATGTAGTACTAGAGGCGCAAAACAATTACATCCCAAAAGTAGACAAATCTAAATCTAAAACAAAATGGCCAAAATGCTTTAATAGATCAATTAAAAAAAATATTCAGCGAAAAAAGGCACTTTACAGAGTGTATAAAGGGGACCAAAAACAAAGTACACAGAAAAGGTACTTGGAACTGCAAACAAGTCAAAAAGAAAAGCCAAGAGAGAGATAGAAATCAACATTGCTAAGGGGGATAAAACCAATTCCAAAATGTTTTCCAATATTATAACAGCAAGAGAACATTCAAAGAGGAGGTTAAATGTCTAAGAGACACAACTGGAAAAATCATAGACGAAGAAAAAAAAATAGTAAATCTATTAAATGATTACTTTTCACAGGTTTTTACAAAGGAGGACACGGACAACATGCCCCACATGTCGACCTGTTCCTATCCAGTTTTAAATAACTTTAGCATAACAGAGGCAAAAGTGTTAAAGGGACTAGGAGCTCTTAAAATAAACAAATCCCCTGGGCCGGATGAGATCCTCCCAATAGTACTCAAAGAAATGAAAGAAGTTATTTACAAACCACTAACCAAGATCATGCAAGTCTCTTGACACAGGGGTTGTACCGACAGACTGGAAAATTGCAAACGTAATACCGATCCATAAAAAGGGAGACAAAACGGAACCAGGCAACTACAGACCAATAAGCCTGACTTCTACTATATGTAAACTTATGGAAACTATAATAAGATTCAAAATGGAAAATTACCTATATGGTAACAATATCCTGGGAGACAGTCAGCATGGTTTTAGGAAAGGGAGATCGTGTCTAACTAACCTGCTTGATTTTTTTGAGGATGCAACATCGGCAATGGATAATTGCAAAGCATACAACATGGTTTATTTAGATTTCCAGAAAGCTTTTGACAAAGTCCCGCATAAAAGAGTAATTCTCAAACTGAATGCAGTAGGGATTCAAGGAAATGCATGCACATAGATTAGGGAGTGGTTAACATGTAGAAAACAGAAAGTACTGTAGAAACCTCAAAATGGAGCGAGGTAACCAGTGGTGTACCACATGGATCAGAATTAGGTCCTCTGCTATTCCTAATCTACATTAATGATTTAGATTCTGGTATAGTAAGCAAACTTGTTAAATTTGCAGAGGACACAAAAATAAGAGGAGTGGTAAACACTGTTACAGCAGCAAAGGTCATTCAAAATTATCTAGACAGCATTCAGAACTGGGCAGACACATGGCAAATGACATTTAATAGAGAAAAGTGTAAAGTACTGCACGCAGGCAATAAAAATGTGCAACATAAATATCATTTGGAAGAAGGAATCTATGAAAAAGATCTAGGCGTTTATGTTGACTCGGAAATGTCTTCATCTAGACAATGTGGGGAAGCTATAAAAAAGACCAACACGATGCTCTGATATATTGTGAGAAGTGTTGAATTTAAATCAAGGGAAGTAATGTTAAAACTTTACAGTGCATTAGTAAGATCTCACCTAGAATATTGTGTTCAGTTCTGGTCACCTTGTTACAAAAAGGATATTGCTGCTCTAAAAAGAGTGCAAAGAAGAGCAACCAGAATTATCCCGGGTTTAAAAGGCATGTCGTATGCAGACAGGCTAAAAGAATTGAATCTATTCATTCTTGAACAAAGAAGACTACACAGTGATCTGATTCAAACATTCAAAATCCTAAAAAGTATAGACAATGTCGACCCAGGGGACTTTTTTGACCTGAAAAAAGAAACAATGACCAGGGGTCACAAATGGAGATTAGATAAAGGGGCATTCAGAACAGAAAATAGGAGGCACTTTTTTACACAGAGAATTGTGAGGGTCTGGAACCAGCTCCCCAGTAATGCTGTTGAAGCTGACACCCTGGGATCCTTCAAGAAGCTGCTTGATGAGATTCTGGGATCAATAAGCTACTAACAACCTTAGCACTGGGGAAGCGATTTTTTGGATGTACCAGGTACGTCCGTAGCACACAAAGAGGTTAAAAAAACCTTGCCTTATATTTGGGCTAATACAGGTATATATATATATATATATACCTGTGTGTGTATTCATGGTGGTTTCCTGTAAAACTTCAAAGATATACAGTATGTATAAGAAAGAAAATAAATAAATAAATCATGGGAATGGGCGTCGAGGATGAGGCTCCTGCCCACTTCATCGGAAATGACAATCAACTCTCCTCACCGCATCTACCCCCATCAACATCCTTGTTTTGTCTCCTATCTTATTTCCGGGCTTTCCAATGGATTCTCCACTGGTTTAAAATTTATCCTGTCATCATCCCTATGTTGTAAAAACCATGGACACTCGATTTCGAAGCCTGTCTTCACCCCGATAAACTGAAATGCATTTGCGCACTTATTCAATCTTTCCAAATCAACCACCTTATTTCAAAACTGGACCTTCTTTCGCTCTTGGAACATTTGAATTTTGCTATACGCATCATTCCTCAAGCAAGGACTTTCATATTCCCTTTTTCTTGCTCTCTCCACAAAATCTTAACACCCATGTGACAGAAAGACAATGATTCTTGGTGGTAAATCTCCCTCTCGACCTGTGAGGGTGCTAAGTAATGGGAACAGAGTACCCTGGACTACGTGGCCTGACACTTCATTACGAGGGTTAAAAGGAAGTCGGTCATGTAGAAAAGAGCCGGAGCTTTGGTACATTAACTCCTCAAACTAATCCCTATAGTCATTGCAGCCTATCCTTGGGGCCCACAATGGCAAAAAGAATCCATCTTATTTTTCTGCGATAATCAACTCTCAAATTTGATCTAGCTAGCATTCAATACCATTTATTGTATCATATCTCATCCCCTTCTCTCTCATCTATCCCTGCTGTTTCCCTTCTCCTTAAGGGGATGGCGAAGAGTGCCCCTCCCCCTTCGCGTCTCACCATTACTAGTGATATTCTCTTGCATCTAATCTCAATCCTTCATCAAGGCTGTTTTTCTCCTTTCGATGATAGTCATGGACTCTCTTTGTCTTTCTGCCTTCTTTTGGTTTTCTCTGCTGTTCTGAATTCGCAGTCCCCTCCGCTTTCAGTTTTCTATCCTTGGGATTTTGTTCCTGTAACCTCTCTCTAGTCCTCGATTCACACTATCTCCACTTTCTTCGTATCTCCAAAACAGACCAGCTCCGCCAGGGTCAATTCGTGCACCTCTGTAAACTCAACTCTCCTTTGTCCTTATTCTTCCCTATCCTGCTGTCTTTCCTGCTGCAAACCCTCCAACCCTGATCCTCTTTCATCAGTGCTAACTGTGATATCATAACACAAAACTGGTTTTCTACTCCTCTTTCCTGTCTCATTTCTAAAGCTGGTTTTCCCTCTCAATTCTATTTCATTTTTGGAAGCTTGTTTTTTCCTAAAAACATTTGATTACAAAAAAACAATATTGAAACTTAAATAAAAACATTCTTTGCATTCTAAGACTTTTTTTATTTACTAAAATTTATTTGTGATGGTGATCTGAGAGTAACACAAATGTACAAAGACCTAACTAGCTAATAACATCCATTAACCCTTTGCGGTCCTATGTGAGACCTGGTCTGACATTGCAATTATTCCTATACGGTCCAATGTTGGACCCTGTCCGACATCATCAAAAAGACGCGAAAAACGGGTTTCTAGTCGTTTTTTCTCCGGGAAAAGCCGAGAAAACCATTCAATGGCCGAGTGGGAGTGACAGGAGCCGAGACAAGCCGAAAAAGAAAAAAAAAAGGGGGCGTATCTCATGATTAGTCATACTTGCCCCTGGCACCTGATAATGGAGGCCATAAGGAAACAAGCTGGCTGTGACTGCATCAGCGCTCAGAGAATATCACAGACATTTGCAGAGCTTTTTTCAGATGTTATAGTAATAAAATAATGACTTGGATCGCATTATTGAGGCATTTGGTGATAAAATGAGTGATCAGGAGATGATTGATCAGTGTGTACGACTATTATTATTATTATTATTATTATTATTATTATTATTATTATTATTATTATTTATTTCTTAGCATATGTGAAAGCTATAGCGAACGAAAGGGTGGGGCGGGGCTGGAGATGCCTAGTGAGTGCTTTATTGATATGCAGGGCCTTTTAAGCCCGTTTGACTGTGGAAAAAAAATACTTTTAAACAGCGCGTCTAAAATTAACTGCGCGTGTGAAAATAAATTGGACCTGACGCGCCTGACATGCACTTAATAAATGGACTGCAAAGGGTTAAACTACTAATGTTTAACAAAAAGAAAGCTTAACCTTCATTGTATTTAACAGTTAAGGTTGTTGGGCCAATGTAGGGCAGACGAGCAAAGTTATGTTGGGCTCTGACAGGGCCAACGTAGTGCCTGACATTAGGCCAATGTACGGCCAATGTTGGTATTTAACATTATTATAATCTTTATTTTTATATAGCACCGTTCATAGCGGACCACCAATCCAAAGCACTTTACAGAGGCAGGCTGTTAACTGTGCATTATATGCAGAGTCACTTACAATAGGACATTGATTTAACATCTCATCCACAGGATGGAGCACAAGGAGGTTAAGTGACTTGCGCAGAGTCACACAGTGAGTCAGTCAGTGGCAGAGGTTTGAACCGGTGACCTTCTGGTTACAAGCCCTGGACTTTAACCACTGGACCACACTGTCTCATTGGGCCAATGTTTTGTTGGGCCAATGTAGGGCCGATGAGCAAAATGATGTTGGGGCAACGTACTGTCTGACAATTAGCCAACACGGGGCCAATGTTGGTATTTAACATTGGGCCAATGTTGTTGGGCCACCGTAGGGCTGATGAGCAAAATGATATTGGGCCAATGTTGGGTTTAACATGGGGCCAATGTTGGTATTTAACATTTGGCCTATATAGGGCCGATGAACAAAATTATATTGGGCCAATGTTGGGTTTATCATGGGGCCAATGTTGGTATTTAACATTGGGCCAATGTAGGGCCTATGAGCAAAATGATATTGGGCCAGTGTTGGGCTCTGACATAGGACCAATGTATTGTCTGACATTGGGCCAGCAATGGCAGACAGGGCTTACTCCTCACAGCCCTTGCTCCAGTTCCGTGAATCTCTTTTCCGAAAAAAATAAAAATAAATAAATAAATAAAAAGCTAATCATAGTAGAGTAAAAGGCTTTGTGAATTTCACCTAATGTGCCACACACTACAATAATACTATAGCCATTGAGATCCACTCTGGTTACAATTGTGGCTGGGTGCTACTGACCACAAATGTAATTGCATTTTATAAAACAATTAAAGAAATCAGAAAATACTAGTTGAGACTAATATTATCTTGAGTTAACATGTTCATCAGTCTGAAGTTATAATTTTACTTAAAGAAATGTGACCAAATATTTTATTGCTTTAAAAAATGACATTTCTCACTCTCCCTTAAGGCGCTGTAATTGTAAAGAAAGAAAGTTGGACTTGATTGTCTTTAAAATTCCTGCACTCATTTTGTTTTACATGGGACTGGCATGTGAAACCTGTGTGTTTTTATTTACAAATGTGATTGTTTTAGTTGTATTTATTCAGTAGGACAAGAAGTATCAAGTAATGTGTAGGCTTCAGACAGACTTGCTGGGTATAATCAGACCTCCTGTGGAAAGTAACCACACACTGCCACCAAAGGTGCTAATATTTATAGCTCTCAACAGAGTCCATTGCTTTTGGCCTCCCTGCAGGAACCAGTGAGGGCCTCCTTGTTTCATTTCTTCAAATTTATTAGCATTCAGATTCAGTGGAGCCCAGATGAATGACTGCTGGACATTTAAGTGGAAAATAAACACCCTTAGGAAGCAGGAAAAGTTAAACTGCAGCGAGTTAGCCGGGGGAGAGAGACTCATGGACTCAGGAAAAAGGTACAGTTTGGTTCTTTCTTAGGATTCAGGTGGTCTTCAGATTGGCACTTTGATGTTTAGGGGTCTCATGCTTCACTTGTTATAATATTGGAAAAGGCAACCTATTGTTGAGTACAAAATAACAGAAATGAGCAGTCAGGTCTTTAATGAACAGTTGAATGCATCCCAAATGAAAACCAGATGTTCTTTGTTAACTTTCCTAGGAAGCCCCCCCCCCCCCTACCACCCCCACCACCCCCACCACCACCACCACCACCTTAAGTCTAGTGGAGGTAAATGGTCCATCTGCTGAAGTTGAAATTGTTAAACCTTCTGAAAGTTTCATAACAAACCTTCCGGGAAGTTTTATAACGCGCCTCGGATATAACACTCCTACAGCAGGTCCCCCAATTCCCGACACTAGTGATTCATGCAACATTTCTACAGTAAATACAGTACCAGTGTTGTTCAAACTGTAAACAACTTCTCAGTCTAACTTCTGTTTCTGTCTCTCCCTTTTGATACAGTATCTGAACTTAAGAAAAGCTGCACTTGCACTTTATAACAGACATCTTTTCAGCATTAATTTTATAACTAAATAAATATCAGGCCAATTACGTGGTTATCTTTCCTAATGTATTTACTTTTTTTCTGCGAGAGGATCTGCGGCTTTCTCTGGGAGACGAGGTGCTTCGCTTCAGCAGCCGAACCTGGGGCGAGCCCATTTCCTCTCCTGACCCACTTTCCTTCTCGCACTTGGTTTGCTTGTCTGTCACTTTGAACTGAACTCCCAACCGCTGTTTGGCCAGGCTATTTATAGTTTAAAAACTGCTAATTCAAGTGAGAACCTAATGTTACAAGTTCTGTGAACCCCTGGCTATAATAATCATAACATTAAAGTACAGTGAGATGCATTGTATTTACAGTGGGACTAGTTGTATTTGCAACTTTTTGCACTTTCTTGTACTCAGCACTTTTTAAAATATACATTATCTGCCATTTTAGATCATTCCTATTTATTTAATTATAGATTGTGGATGTTGTTTATAAACTGGGCACTGATTGATTACAATAGGTTCAGTAAAGATGCTCCAGATACAACATTTATGTTGTTGATTGATAGCAGCATATGGTATAACTGATCACCTGTTATAGCAAACTATGTGCAAATCAGTCCAGTGGAATAATTGTCTGTCTAAGTACTTCTGGAGACAAGAAGCACATAGAGCTGCTTGCTAATAAAGGTTGGTAGTGGGTCACATATGACAGCGTTAATTTTTTGTTTTTGTTTGGGAGTATCAAATATACATGCTGTACTATAATTTTCACTTAGATGCAGATTTGACCTACACTGTAACTGTATCAGCCAGTAAGGGGTTGACCTCTTTGAATATGTTAATAAGGCAACAGAGGCTTCCTGGTGTACAGTAATGGATTGTTTTTTGTGTGTGTGTTAATATGAAATATGCATTGTGACATATTGACTCTAGGTACAATAATAGAACTGTGGGTGACATTGTAATTTTTAATTGTTTTTTACATTTTGCAGTTTGTTAGAAAGTGCTTTGCAAGCAGTGATGAGATGACACATTCTCATTGATCTGGCCTTTCATCTGACTTGAGGACTCCATTAAATAATGTATGGACCCATTACCGTTCTTCACAATCCTCAGACCATTAGCTGAAGACAGTAGCACCAGCTTTTTTGACCTCAGAAACCCTTTGGCTTCCATTTAATTAAATTATCTGATAATGAAATCTCCTATAATGAGATTAATTTGAATTATTTATTAGTAGCTGATTTGTGTCAGGGAGCAAATCAATTATGTATAGCCTAGCTAAATATTTTTCAATCCATCACCTTTTCCTTTTGTAAAAGGCACAATTTATTAAGTGCTCTGAGACTACTGGTGATGGGTTAGGAGAAATAAGTATGCACTGGGAGGTCATCGCAATGGAAAGGACATCAAGTACATTTCATATTTGCATCCTTTTATGACAACACTAACAAATAGTTTACATAAATGTACTTGTGCTGTATGTGCATTGAGGAAGAGCTTGCACTATATATTAAAGCATGGCTAGCTTTAAAAGAACTCCAAATATCTGTAAGATTTCCTCCAGGATTTTACAGATGTTAGTGTAATTAAGTTCTGGTTTGGTAAATAAACTTTTATATAGCAAATAATTGCTACTTTGTGCCAAGATACCTTCTTTGTGACAGGTTTGAAAATAAACTTAAATCATAAGACTCTGTGCCAGAGTGCTGTACTAAAGTAAATTCCATACTGCCCCACTAATGTGAACCCTTAATTAGTTAGTAGTATTAAAAAAAAAAAAAATGTCGCACAGTCTATTCCACACAAATGTAATTTGTTTAAGGTCTTAAATTCAGTTTATTTATTTATCTTTAACAATGCATTTTATTTATTTTATTCTCATTCTAATTTTGCATATATGTATAAGAACTATATCAGTGGTGTCATGACATGACATGAATGTCAATTGTAAACCAAGCAATTTTCTTTTAATAGATCTCATCAATATGGAATTGATTTGTTCAGCTGGAGTTCTGGGTTGTTCAAGGCAGAATTTCAGCAAGCTTGTCATTTCACAAATTGCATAGTCATCATATGATGGGTTGTTTTTCAAATTTTCAAACACTATGGACATAGAAAAAGCTGGAGCACCTGTCTGGATGCTATGCCCACATTAATTCAAGTTATGACTGGTCTTTATCCCATTAAATATGAAAACAAACAAAATAAATTGGCCAGTCATTAATAGTTTAATTTGATAATTTCTCATCTGTATTAAACATATTTACACTTGTGTTTAAAGGCACATGTCTTCAGCAGGACTGTCTTCACTTGTCTTTCATGTAAAAGGAACAGTACTCCACACAAGCACAGGTAGGTTTTCAACAGGGCAGGCCTGTAATGTTTATTTTTAACTCCAAAACAAAAATACAAAACCACAACTCCTTCCAGGCGTGCTAACTAAACTGATGCAGGTCTAAGCTATAATGGACAGCTAAGCTGTTTCCCAGTCAAAAAAACCCCAGTGTTTAGAAGTGGACCACTCCACTCCACTCCACTCCACTCCACTCCACTCCACTCCACTCCACTCCACTCCACTCCACTCCACTCCACCTCACCTCCCTGGTAGTCTCTCCTAATGGAGCCCTGAGCTCCCCTTTTATAGGTTGTGGCTGCTCCCAATTATCACTAATTATTCCATCAAGGAGCAGCCACATTCTCACATGTTTTTGGCAGGGACAGGAATTAGCCCCATCCCTGCCAACCACCACCAAAACACACACAAACACCACAATATTTACTGGCAGAGCTCTGCCGCAGCAAGGAATAATTGCTTTGTAACCCAAAAGGCATGACTTACACACTTTTTATTAGGACCTCTAGTGGACTTAAATCTTGTTTCTAACAAGTGGGTAATTTATTATTTTGAGGATCTATTCTTTTGAATTTAGTCTTAGTATTTAATGAAAAATTGACAAAGGCCAGTTTTATTCATTCATTCATTCATTTATTCATTCATAAGCATCTGTACTGTATTGTTCATTTATTATTATTATTTATTTCTTAGCAGACACCCTTACCCAGTTGCATACAAAAAATACATATCAAGAATTACAGTACAATTTAAGAGCAATATACAAAATAGTGACTTCAAAACACAGTACAATTTGATATCGGGGCAGTTCAAGAGCATATAAGTGTTGATAGATACATCAGGGTTAGATACGAGTGCAAGTGAAATACAAAATACTACAGATTGGGTTAAGTGCAGGATTAAATACAGTAAAATAGGAAGCAGATAAGTGCAAGTTAAAGTGCATTAAAGGCAGAGTGCTATATTGTCCAGAGGGAAGAGTTGAATTTTACAGGTGTTGTCTGAAGAGGTGTGTCTTGAGGAGGCGCCGGAAGGTGGTCAAGGACTGGGCAGTCATGACATCCGTAGGAAGGTCGTTCCACCACTGCAGGGCGAGGATGGAGAAGGAGTGGGAGCGGGCTCTGGAGGTAGAGGAGGTACAGCCAGTCTTCTAGTGCAGGTGGAGCGGAGAGGTCGGGTGGGGGTGTAGGGAGAGATGAGGGTCTGGAGGTAACTGGGTGCAGTCTGGTCAAGGCATCGGTAGACGAGTACAAGAGTCTTGAACTGGATGCAAGTGGTGATCGGGAGCCAGTGGAGTGAGCGGAGCAGTGGAGTAGCGTGGGAGAAGCGAGGCAGAGAGAACACCAGACGAGCAGTGGAGTTCTGGATGAGCTGGAGCGGATGGGTGGCGGACGCAGGGAGGCCGGCCAGGAGGGAGTTAAAGTAGTCTAGGCAGGAGCGTACCAGGGCCTGGATGAGGAGTTGTGTGGAGTAGTCGGTGAGGAAGGGTCAGATTCTTTGTATGTTGCTCAGGAAGAAACGGCAGGTGAGTTCTAGAGTGGAGATGTGCTGGGAGTAGGAGAGGCAGGGGTCCAGGCTTACTCCAAGGTTCTTGGGTAAGGAGGGAGAGAGCATGGTAGATTCCAGAGGAATGGAGATAGAGAGATCAGAGGAGGGGGTAGATGAGGAGAAGAAGAAAAGAAAGTTGAGTTTGAGGTGGTGCGAGTGCATCCAGGAGGAGATAGCAGACAGACAGGTAGAGATATGGGATGCAATTGTGGGGTCAGAGGGGGTGGGGGGGAGGAGAGGAAGGTCTGAGCATCATCAGCATAGAAATAGTATGTGAAACCATAGGATGCGATGAGTGGCCCAGGGAGCGTGTGTAGAGAGAGAACAGGAGAGGTGTGGAGGTTGAGCTGCGCCAGGTTACCTGGTAGGTGCGGTCAGAGAGGTAGGAGGAGAACCAGGCCAGAGCAGTGCCGGAGATTCCCAGGTCAGCAAGAGAGGATAGGAGAATAGAGTGAGTTAGTGACAGACAGGAGAGCAGTTTCAGTGGAGTGAGCAGAGCAGAGAGGGGTGATCAGAGGCTTCTTTGAAGAGAGGAGAGAGGTGTTGAGAAGGGAAGAGAGGAAGGGGAGTAGAGCAGGAGCAGCAGCTTAAAAGACGTGAGTGGGGAGGGGGTCCAGGGCACACGTAGTGGGTTTGTGGCCCCGGAGGAGGGAGGAGAAGTCATAGTCTCAGAAAGGAGAGGAGGAGGGTGAGTTAGTAGGGGAGACAGAGGGTATTGGGGTTGGAGTGAGAGGGGGTGGGGGGGGAGTGAGAGGGGGTGGGGGGAGGGAGAGGTGTTAAAGAGTTTGCGGATATCAGAGATTTTAGAGGAGAAGAAAGAGGCAAAATCATCAGAGGAGATAGAGGAGGGAGGAGGAGGGGGGTTGAGGAGGGAGGAGAAGGTAGAGAATAGTTTGCAGGGGTTGTTAGTGGAGGATTGGATAATAGATTGGAAATAGGAGCGTTTAGCAGAGGAGAGAGTAGAGGAGAAGGAGGAGAGAAGGGAGTGGTAGAGGTCTAGGGCAGCAGGGAGTTTGGTTCTCTTCCATTTCTTTTCAGCAGAGCGCAGTTCTGTTCTTGCCACGTGGAACACAGAGGAGAGTCGGGGTTGGGGAGGGGCAATCAGGTCGGAAGGTGAGGGGACAGGGGGAGTTGAGGGAGGAGAAGAGGGTGGAGGTAGTAGAGTCTATAGAGAGTTGGGAGGAGTAGATAGAAGGGAGATGAGAGAGAACGGTGGAGGCAAGGACAGAGAGGGAGACAGCGGAGGTTACGGCGGGAGGTGACAGTGGGGGGTAGGTGTAGTAGGGAGAGACAGAGAAAGAGATGAAATAGTGATCAGAGAGGTCCAGAGAGGTGACATAGAGGGTGGAGGGGCAGCAGGCCCTGGAGAAGGTGAGGTCCAGTTGACGGACAGCTTTGTGGGTAGGAGGGGATGGAGAGAGGGAGAAGTTGAAGGAGAGGAAGGAATCCAGCAGAGTGGGTGGAGTAGAGAGAGGACAGGGCAGCAGGAGTTAGTGTTATCAGGAGAGAGCCAGGTTTCAGTGAGAGCAAGGAAATCGAGAGAGAGGTGGGAGGCTAAGGCAGAGATGAAATCAGCTTTAGCAGAAGAGTGACAGTTCCAGAGGGCACCGGAGAGAGAGCGGGAGGGGAGAGAGGGGGAGAGAGGGGGAGGGGGGAGAGAAGCAGAGGGATGAGGTTAGAGGGGTTAGGGGTGCAGCGGTGGAGAGAGGACAGAGGACGGGAGCGAGAGGACAGAATAACAGGGATGTGAGAGACAGTCACAGCAGGACAGGTGAGACAGATAGGTACAGTAGTAGTGGGAGCAGGAGCGGTGGAGGGAGGGTACAGACCTGTCTAGTAGTTGGCGTCTTCCAGAGTGCTGCTAGGTTTGGATTTCTCCAACAGCCTCTCCTCGCACCATCACTTTGCAAGGGAACTGTTTAAAAGCTGCTAAACTGCGCTAAAGATAATACTTAAGCAATACGATAGTTTCAATGCACTTCAATGGGATCACACAACTACAAAAAGCTGTGTGGAAACCAATCAAATTGCAAATCAACTCAAATTGCAAATCAACTCTATTCAATTTAACCACACTCACAACAGTAGAGCACCTAATTAAACCACCACCTTAATAATGTTACTTAAGTATAGCAAATGTTAAGAGTTGGAATGAGGCCTCTAGTGGTCAATGGGAGAGATTTGGAAAAGGAAAAGGTCCTCGCTCTACCTGTCCTCGCTCTAACTGCCACAGCTCATTTAACTACACTGATGTGGCGCTGTGCCAAGAGTGTGTGACTGTTGACAGAAGGATAAGGCTTGGGATTATAAAATTCCAAATCTAATTTATGGATGCAGAACATGACGTGATAGTTTGACACAAGATACAGCTCTGATAGACAATTGTTTTTCAATTTACTTTCACTGATTATTTCAGAATCCAGGCATTTGCAGACGCTACAGTGAGTGGAGGTCCAAGTAGTTGAGTTAACTAAAGGTCAGTGTGTTTAAGTAATGGCTGTACTATATGTAGTGTTCCACATTTCCAGTTTATTCCGAATTTTACCGAAAAACTACAGGATTTTTTTTTTAACTGGACATTGTTTTTTACTGATTTATACCTGATATTTTTTCGGTACTATTTTCTTCGAAATACACAATATTTTGTAATAAGCAGCCCTACATTGCATCCTAGGATACAACAGGTATGTTTAGACATCAGAGGCTTAAATAATATTCAAACATCACACATTGGTTTTCTGTTCACAAATACTGATTCTGTTGGCCAATCAAAGTCTGATTATTGTGGCAGTTGCTGGGTGTAGTAACTACTAGCTTGATCAAAAACTAAATTGAAATACTTGCACAAAAATATAATATTTTTAGTGGGATAAGGAATGGGGAGAAAATGTAAATCAGTTTATGAATATTCAAAAGGAAACAAAGTATAAAAAATGCAAAGATAGCAGAAGTGGGTCAGAGATAGAGTACGCACAGCGTTGCAAATACTGCTGCATTGAGGTACATGTTTGTGCTGACAGAATAAAAGAACATACTGAAAAACAAGCAACACATTAAACTAAAACAAGAAAGTGAACTGAGAGACAAGCAATTCATTTATGTGGCTTTTACACACACTTTAATAAATTCATGTGTTAATGAGTTGGAGCTCTGTGCTTTGCTGGACAGCCACTGTTTATTGCAGAAAGGTGTGTATTGGTGACTTTGTGCTGTCCATGAGTTAAAACACTGCCTAACGCCAACAATCTTAATTGTAAATATTTGACAGAAAATGGTGATGCTTTAGTTGATAAACTTATGGAACGCATTGATGTAAACGTCCAGTGTGATTTTTTTGATGCGTCTCCCGATGGCTTGCACTGTCCAGTTCTGTCAATTCTTTTCTTTTTATGATTTCAAGGCGAATAAACCTGGCTTGTTTTATGCTGATGTCATGTTCATACCTTTTGTAAATATTTTCATCAGAACAGCGATTGGCCAAACATTTGCAAAGTACCAGCTAACTTGCACAGATTCTTACTGATGTTTAAATTATTATTATTATTATTATTATTATTATTATTATTATTATTATTATTTTACCGATTTTTAGCCCTATTTTAATATATGTAATAAATTCCTGGGAACTTTTTTTTTTTTTTAAGATAAAAACTGAAAATGCTGAACACTAACTATATGGTGTTTTTAAGTTTAACAGCCCATGTAAAAGGAGGCTGGGTGGTCCAGTGGGTAAAGAAAAGGGTTTGTAACCAGGAGGTCCCTGGTTCACATCCCGGCTCACACACCGACTCACTGTATGACCCTGAGCAAGTCACTTAACCTCCTTGTGCTCCGTCTTTTGTTGAGACGTTGTTGTAAGTGACTCTGCAGCTGATGCATAGTTCACACACCCTAGTCTCTGTAAGTCGCCTTGGATAAAGGTGTCTGCTAAATAAATAATAAAATTAAAACAGAAAATTCATTACTGTGGGATCCTGATGAAGAAATTAGTGTGTGTGTATATATATACACATTAGGGCTGTCACTCGAAATTTTGATCGGTTAATTTATGGGCATTAGTTGATTAATCAGTAGATTAAGCGGTGCACATTTTTTATATATGGTAACAATCTTTTAGCTAATGTCCTGCATAGTAATACTAAAAAATCAATAGAATTAAATAAATAAATAAATAAATAAATAAATAAATAAGCAAGCCCAATGGGAATTTGGTCTTTTTAAAAGCATTTTTATTATTATATTTATTTTTTGGAAATGTAACACATTTTCACAGAACAACCGTTCTTTCGGGCCACTGTCAGTCCCATACCTAAAAACACAAGTCAGCTAAGCTGTGTTTCTATCATCGGATATTTACTCTACCATTACAGCTACGTACTTGGCTTCCTGTACTTCTACTTTTATTCGTTCTGAATCTTGTTAGAGGTACACAAGAATACTGTGGTTATTGACAAGTGATTGCTTAATATGATGTCGTAGTCAGAAATCAGATAAAGTAATTCCACATAATTACCTCTATTTGAGGTAATTAGTGCCTTCATCGTGAATTAGTGCCTTCATCGTGCCCTCTGAATGCCAGTTCTAGCTTGTCTAGCTGTCATGTTGGAACATCCAGTTGCACTTTAAACCAAGTTTTGTAGAGGAGGGTTTCAGATGATTGGCCAATATATTTTGGTATGCTATGGAATCCATTTTACCATGTATTGGAACTAAATGTCCTGTTGCCATTAGAGGAAAAACAGCCCATAGAAGGATATTACCACCTCCATGCTTGACAGTAGGTATGGTGTTCTTTTCTTTGTACGCCTCACCAGACTTTCTGCAAACGTAACAACTGTTAGCATGACCAAATAGCTCAATTTTTTGTTTCATCACTCCACAAAACCTTTTACCAGAACTCCTATCCATCATTCAAATGCCGTTTTGCAAACTTTAAACAATTGTCCTTGTGACGTTTTCTTAAGAGTGGCTATCGTTGAAATGGAAATCCCAGTCCCACTTGCAGTCAGTTCACTTTGAATGTCTTCGGCAGACAATCTCGGATTGTTATTAACCTTCCTCACAATTCTTCTACTTGTTCTTGGTGAAAGAACCTTCTTTCTTCCAGACCAAGGGAACGTTGTGACAGTATGTGACAGAGACAGAATGATTCTTGGTGATTAAATCTGCCTCCCAACCTGTGAGGGTGCTGTGTAAAGGTAACAGAGTGCCCTGGACTGGATGGCCAGACAATTCATTCCTAGGGTTAGGTTGAAGTCGGCCATCTAGAAAGGGGGTGGATCTACAGTACACCAAGTCATCGACCCAGAAGGAAAACGAGGAGTGGTTGCAATCGTTAACCAAGGGGGCGTGATTGACGGTACATAAGGGGACATAGCGAGGTGATCTGTTCCTTTGTATGGTCACCGCTGAACCGCAAGTAGAACCGTATTGTTATCGTAAGTGTTTTGTTTGTTTTGTCGTGTCTAAAATCTACTTGTTTGTTGTTATTAGATGGCTAACACGATCCGGAGCTGTCGCTACAGGCCAGCACCAAACCCAGACAACACTGCACTTGTTCACAATAAATTGTATTTTCACCACGAGGACTACAGCACTCACTTTGGACTTGTGACCATGTTTGTGTTTATTGTATGTGTTTAAATACCATGTTTATTATTTTGGGACTGAACCTGTGGATTTAAACGGAGCAATACACATCGTTGTGTATTGCCTGTTCTCTTTATTGTTTACTGTTGTCATCAGACTTGGGATTATAAATAAACCATCATTTCACCAGTACTTTGTTGTTTATCCTTGTCTTGAGCACTGCATCACCCCTACACCTCTTCCCAAACCACTTTGCCACACAGTACCATGAGTCTTATACTTCTTGATAATAGAAACACTAATTGAAATTGGGATACTTAAATGCTTGGAAATCTTCTTATAGCCTTCTCCAGCTTTATGACAATTTTCTGCGTAAGGTCTTCAGATAGCTCTTAACTTTTTCCCATATTGACTTATTGGTAATGACAGCAATCATCCTATGTCTAACCCTTTTATACTCTCTAAGAATGTTCACCTACAATCCAGCATTTCCTAGACTATTCTAAAATTAGGTTCTGTATTATCATATTGAAATTTCTAGCACCTTGCAGACAATATTATTGTAGCATCAAAGGGTATGAATACTTTTGAATTAGCATTTTTGGAGTTTTGCAAAATAAATGCTGAAATAAATAATTGTACACATCTATTTCTTGTAACTTTTTTTCCTCATCCACAAAAGCAAAACTTTTTCTACAAAAGATTTTTCCTAAAATTCTTTGTTTGAGACATTTCTAGAAATTATAAATTTCCATTGGGGTATGTAAACTTTTGACTACAACTGTGTGTGTGTGTATACAGTATATACACAGAAGTAGATTGGAGTAAAATAGAGAAAGCATCCACAGAAAAAGGATGGTTGTTTTTTTAAAAATGTAGTACTAGAGGCGCAAAACAATTACATCCCAAAAGTAGAGAAATCTAAATCTAAAACAAAATAGCCAAAATGGTTTAATAGATCAATTTTAAAAAAAAAATCAGCGAAAAAAGGCACTTTACAGAGCGTTTAAAAGGGACCAAAAACAAAGTACACAGAAAGAGTACTTGGAACTGCAAACACAAGTCAAAAAGGAAGTTAGAAAGGCCAAGAGAGAGATAGAAATCAATATTGCTAAGGGGGCTAAAACCAATTCCAAAATGTTTTTCCAATATTATAATTGCAAGAGAACATTCAAAGAGGAGGTTAAATGTCTGAAGAGACACAAATGGCAAAATCATAGACGAAGAAAAAAAATAGCAAATATATTAAATGATTACTTTTCACAGGTTTTTACAAATGAGGACACTTTTCACAGGTTTTTACAAATGAGGACACAGACAACATGCCCCACATGTCGACCTGTTCCTATCCAGTTTTAAATAACTTTAGCATAACAGAGACAGAAGTGTTAAAGGGACTAGGGGCTCTTAAAATAAACAAATCCCCTGGGCCGGATGAGAACCTCCCAATAGTACTCAAAGAAATGAAAGAAGTTATTTACAAACCGCTAACCAAGATCATGCAACAGTCTCTTGACACAGGGGTTGTACCAACAGACTGGAAAATAGCAAACGTAATACCAATCCACAAAAAGGGAGACAAAACTGAACCAGGTAACTACAGACCAATAAGCCTGACTTCTATTATATGTAAACTTATGGAAACTATAATAAGATCCAAAATGGAAAATTACCTATATGATAACAATATCCTGGGAGACAGTCAGCATGGTTTTAGGAAAGGGAGATCGTGTCTAACTAACCTGCTTGATTTTTTTGAGGATGCAACATCGACAGTGGATAATTGCAAAGCATACGACATGGTTTATTTAGATTTCCAGAAAGCTTTTGACAAAGTCCCGCATAAAAGATGAATTCTCAAACTAAACGCAGTAGGGATTCAAGGAAATGTATGCACATGGATTTAGGGAGTGGTTAACATGTAGAAAACAGAAAGTACTGATTAGAGGAGAGACCTCAAAATGGAGCAAGGTAACCAGTGGTGTACCACAGGGATCAGTATTAGGTCCTGTGCTATTCCTAATCTACATTAATGATTCAGATTCTTGTATAGTAAGCAAACTTGTTAAATTTGCAGACAACACAAAAATAGGAGTGGCAAACACTGTTTTAGCAGCAAAGGTAATTCAAGATGATCTAGACAACATTCAGAACTGGGCAGACACATGGCAAATTACATTTAATAGAGAAAAGTGTAAGGTACTGCACGCAGGCAATAAAAATGTGCATTATAAATATCATATGGGAGATACTGAAATTGGAATCTATGAAAAAGACTCAGAAATGTCTTCATCTAGACAATGTGGGGAAGCTATAAAAAAGGCCAACAAGATGCTCGGATATATTGTGAGAAGTGTTGAATTTAAATCAAGGGAAGTAATGTTAAAACTTTACAATGCGTTAGTAAGACCTCACCTAGAATATTGTGTTCAGTTCTGGTCACCTCGTTACAAAAAGGATATTGCTGCTCTAGAAAGAGTGCAAAGAAGAGCGACCAAAATTATCCCGGGTAAAAGGCATGTCGTATGCAGACAGGCTAAAATAATTGAATCTATTCAATCTTGAACAAAGAAGACTACGCGGTGATCTGATTCAAGCGTTCAAAATCCTAAAAGGTATAGACAATGCGAACCAGGGGACTTTTTTGACCTGAAAAAAGAAACAAGGACCAGGGGTCACAAATGGAGATTAGATAAAGGGGCATTCAGAACAGAAAATAGGCACTTTTTTACACAGAGAATTGTGAGGGTCTGGAACCAACTCCCCAGTAATGTTGTTGAAGCTGACACCCAGGGATCCTTCAAGAAGCTGCTTGATGAGATTCTGGGATCATTAAGCTACTAACAACCAAACGAGCAAGATGGGCTGAATGGCCTCCTCTCATTTGTAAACTTTCTTATGTTCTTATGTTCTTATGTTCTAATATTGTGTTCTTTGCTTCTGACCAGCAGCTGACCAAATGTATCCGAGTTCAGGAAAATCACAGCTAATTAAACAGGTGTTAATCATGCCTTGCGCTTTCCTATTGTTGGCTTTGGACACCAGTATCTCTGCCCCACTCAATCACAGTGTGTTGTCAACTCAGCTGGTCAGAAATTACTCATAAATGTGAAGAGGCGAAACCTGTTGTATAATTAACATGTTTCATGTTGTTCCAATGAAGAACCCCAGTCAAGCATGTACTCGAAAAGGTGGGTGATTTATTACAGTATTTTGTCAGCTACTAACAACCAAACGAGCAAGATGGGCTGAATGGCCTCCTCTCGTTTGTAAATGTTCTTGTGTTCATATATATATATATATATATATATATATATATATATATATATATATATATATATATATATATATATATAATCCGTATTTACACTTCTCCAGCTACACCACTCAACCAGTTCCTGTCCACAAACCTGATAATTACAATACAAAACATGCTAATTGCATTGAAAAAGATAGAAATGCATTGGAAAGATGGTGCTTTCTTACTTTTTGGCAGTTGTCCTAGTATTTCAGACTTAAGTAATACATATATATATATACAGACGTGCTCAAATTTGTTGGTACCCTTACAGCTCATTGAAATAATGCTTCATTCCTCCTGAAAAGTGATGAAATTAAAAGATATTTTATCATGTATACTTGCATGCCTTTGGTATGTCATAGAATAAAGCAAAGAAGCTGTGAAAAGAGATGAATTATTGCTTATTCTACAAAGATATTCTAAAATGGCTTGGACACATTTGTTGGTACCCCTTAGAAAAGATAATAAATAATTGGATTATAGTGATATTTCAAACTAATTAGTTTCTTTAATTAGTATCACACATGTCTCCAATCTTGTAATCAGTCATTCAGCCTATTTAAATGGAGAAAAGTAGTCACTGTGCTGTTTGGTATCATTGTGTGCACCACACTGAACATGGACCAGAGAAAGCAAAGGAGAGAGTTGTCTGAGGAGATCAGAAAGAAAATAATAGACAATCATGGTAAAGGTAAAGGCTACAAGACCATCTCCAAGCAGCTTGATGTTCCTGTGACAAGAGTTGCAAATATTATTAAGAAGTTTAAGGTCCATGGAATTGTAGCCAACCTCCCTGGGCGCGGCCGCAAGAGGAAAAAACAACCCCAGAGTGAACAGAAGGATAGTGCGAATGGTAGAAAAAGAACCAAGGATAACTGCCAAAGAGATACAAGCTGAACTCCAAGGTGAAGGTACGTCAGTTTCTGATCGCACCATCCATCGCTTTTTGAGCGAAAGTGGGCTCCATGGAAGAAGACCCAGGAGGACTCACTTTTGAAAGAAAAACATAAAAAAGCCAGACTGGAATTTGCTAAAATACATATTGACAAGCCACAATCCTTCTGGGAGAATGTCCTTTGGACAGATGAGTCAAAACTGGAGCTTTTTGGCAAGTCACATCAGCTCTATGTTCACAGATGAAAAAATGAAGCTTTCAAAGAAAAGAACACCATACCTACAGTGAAACATGGAGGAGGCTCAGTTATGTTTTGGGGCTGCTTTGCTGCGCCTGGCACAGGGTGCCTTGAATCTGTGCAGGGCACAATGAAATCTCAAGACTATCAAGGCATTCTGGAGCGAAACGTACTGCCCAGTGTCAGAAAGCTCTGTCTCAGTTGCAGGTCATGGGTCCTCCAACAGGATAATGACCCAAAACACACAGCTAAAAGCACCCAAGAATGGATAAGAACAAAACATTCGACTATTCTGAAGTGGCCTTCTATGAGTCCTGATCTGAATCCTATCGAACATCTATGGAAAGTGCTGAAACTTGCAGTCTGGAGAAGGCACCCATCAAACCTGAGACAGCTGGAGCAGTTTGCTCAGGAAGAGTGGGCCAAACTACCTGTTAACAGGTGCAGAAGTCTCAATGAGAGCTACAGAAAACGTTTGATTGCAGTGATTGCCTCTAAAGGTTGTGCAACAAAATATTAGGTTAGCGGTCCCATCATTTTTGTCCATGCCATTTTCATTTGTTTTCTTATTTACAATATTATGTTGAATAAAAAATCAAAAGCAAAGTCTGATTTCTATTAAATATGGAATAAACAATGGTGGATGCCAATTACTTTTGTCAGTTTCAAGTTATTTCAGAGAAAATTGTGCATTCTTCGTTTTTTGTGGAGGGGTACCAACAAATTTGAGCACGTCTGTATATATATATATATTTATTTAAATATGCATATTTTAAACACAAACATATGTATTGTTAATAACTACTGATTTATGCTTTTTATATTAATCGTTGTCTTCTAGTGAGTAAAATTCCAATCTTAAAATTTAGAATAAAACACAAACCCAAAATATTTAATCCATTCCAGGGCCGTCGCCAGCCATGAAAAATCACTGTATGGTGTCGCTGTAGTCTGCAATGACAGTAAAGGATTTTGAAGAGCACAGAGGCTATAGATATCAGCGGGACTTTTAATGTATGCATATAATGAGGGATGAAATGTATTTTATTTTATTTTGCAGCAAAGCAATGTGTAAAAAAACAAACAAAAAAAAAGCCAAATTAAATCATTATTAGTTTGGTTTGGTTTTCACCGAGGCCCGTGCCTTGGGTGCCTCATAGCTGGCTACGGCCTTGCATTCAGAACAATAAGTCACTTACAGTAAGTGATTGTGGATCCAATTTATAATAGAATGATTTGACATTGTCAGGTGTTTTTTATTGTTTATTGCACACCATTCATTAAACGTACACAGATCTTTATGCGCAAGTTGTGAATGAGCAGTCTTAACCAAGTGATTGGAATGTCTATGTTGTGGTTTTATGATACAGTTGTGTGTGCTATGGTGGATAATGTATTTTCTGCTGGAGCTGAATATAGTATTATATATTAGTCATAAGAGGTCTGTAATCCTCAGCTTTCAACACTAGTTTTCAATGGTTTTCCTATATTATTATAAGAACTCAAATATCTTTATTAACTTGATGTTCACTGTCAGGTTATTGGTTGAATGTTATTTTCAAATTGTAACCTGTGACGAAAAAGAGAATACGGCTTTGCATTAGTTCTAATCTTAAAGTGGGCTTAAACCATCTCAAACTAGAAGGGTGTTTGCCTTTGATAAAACTTGCTGCAACACAAAGAGACAAGCAAGTATCAGAGTGATTTGTGTTATAACATAGCTGATCCGGTGCCTGGTTTGATGTATGCCATTTATAACCCAAGCAGGTACCAGAAATGACACAGGGGTACTAGGGTATGCTGTTAACATTTGCTTCAGCAGTTTCATACTGTACATAGTCTGTCTTCCCCGGTTGTTAACCTTTGGTTATTTTTGAACTTCTTGTCATGCCTCAAGTCATTTTATGTGACTCCAGCTTGATGTGAGGCATCCACTGGACTGACAAGCAGCAAAGAGTCCACACATTTTGCAGGGATGACTTCCAAGACTGTGGAAAATTGTAAGGCTCAGCATCTTCCAGAGTTTTATAAAATGAATGGCATTCCCTCTTAAGATAATCCAAGAGTCATTTTTATATGCACATGCAGTAGAAGAAAGAGACAGAAAATCTCAGCTGTTGGATTTCTAATTGTCAGTTAACATTGCATGTGATTGGTGTTGGCAGCATACTGTAAATTTAGTTGGGATACATACTCTGTTCATAAAACCTTAGGGAGGGTGACTTATTTATTTTCAACTAAGCTTATTGAATTTTTCTCAGGTATTACTGTATGAAACTTTGTACTACATCTTTTTATTTATTTTTACAATTTCCAGAGCTTACTACAAAACACTTTTCTCTAAAAGCTAAATCACTTTTATTTTTTCAACGGTACTGTATATAAAAAAAATACCAAGGTCTTATTAATATTTTTTTTTCAATGCAGCACAGAAGCAATTTTATGGTAAATATTAGAAAAAAAACATATTAACTATTTTGGCTTACTGTTATGGTGTGTAACGGATGACGGTCCGAGTTTACCCCCACCCACAATCACATTATTCTCGTAAGAACATGGAAGTATTTAGAACGCGGGAAACAGCAACTTGCTAGTGTTGACAGGTATAAATATTTATTTTCGTAATGGATACTTCAGTCAGATTGCAAATGACTATCAGGTTGTACACAATGACTGGCATTCACAAGACAAACTCACGACTGACCACCTAATAGTACTACTGCTCCCTCCTAAGGAAGGACACGGCATTAATGTTTATTCTCATTTATACATATTTCTTTAACCTGCATGAATAACGTCTTTGTTTACAAACACAGTCGTTAAACTATATCGTTTGCTCGTTATTATTATCATTGTCATTATTATTCTCTAGTCCCTAACCATTGCCAGTAAAGACTGAACATCAGCATTGCCCTTTCTCTTGGAAGATTACCGAACATATGGCTATAACAAAACCCTTGTCCCACATGTAAACTTCTTTAAGGGAATCGCCCTAATCTAAATACAGCAATACACCGGTACATATCAAATACACTTTGCTCAACAACATGCACAATACATAATAAACCACTGCTCTAGTGCCAGTAAAATAACATCAACAATAATAATCACAATAAAATTGAAATATTACAGTGAGGGTCTCACCCTCACATGGTGCATCAATGAACTTAATATTTGTGGATGAGCACAGTATTTTATGTGTGTGTAAAAGTAAGCAGCTAAAAGAAATGATCAGCATTTTAATGTAAAGTCGCACACTTCTGTAGCTATGTATATCACGGCATGAAAAATCAATTAATCTTTATTTTATATAGCGCCTTTCATAGTGGATCATAAGCGCTTTACAAGATGCAGTAACAACAAGAAAATCCATAATACTTTAAATACAGAGAAATGCATAATACATGATATACAGTAAAAAACAATGCATAAATACAGTGCAAAATGCATAATATATGAAATAGTAGCAACAACACAGCAGCTAATAGCAGATATCAGGCTTAAAGAACACGGAAAGCAAGATAGAACAGGTGGGTCTTGAGAGTTGATTTAAAGCGAGCAATGGTGGGAGCATCATGTACCAAAGCTGGGAGAGAGTAGGTAAAAATAAACAATGGTGGCTGAATATGCCAAGTCGCCAGCACCATTATTGATCATTATTGAGATCCACAATCCTGCAGTTATCTCTTAATTACTAAATAACAGGAAGAAAATATAATTGTGACATAATTATGAATTCACTGCAACTCGTATATTATGTGAAAGAAACAACCTTTATAATTAGTTATATGATGTAGAAATAATTACCATTCAATACAGATCCACTGCCATCTTGCCTAGCACAACATTCAGCTTTCTATTTACCTTTTGCGCGTGTGGGAGTATGGGAGTGTTTACTGAGCTACGTAACCACATTGGTCATGTGATGCAAAAGGCCGGCCCTAAATCTGCTTTGTGTTCATTTGCAGGCATCGACGCGGCAGCCTAAATCTGGGCCGGCCCTGGGCTGCCTTTTCTTTTTTGAAGCATTCACATATGAGAAAAGGCGGCACTGAGCCACCTCAAATCGCAAGTGTGAACGGGGTCTAGTGTATTTCAGTTGTTGTGGAAACTTTGAACTAAATCTTGCCTTCTGTGTCCACATACTCAATTTGGACTGTGAGATTGAGACACTGAGTACTTTATTGCCCAATAGATTGCTCCTGCCCTTTCCCGTTTGTGTGTTGGGCAATGGTTTACTGCTATTTAGGGACTAAAGGTGGTTTTGCTCTTCCCCTCTCTTATGACAGTCAGTAACCTCATCCCTGAGGAGGGCGCTTCCCTGCTGTGTTAATCAGGAGACTTGCCACATTACATTGGTGATCAACTACCAAGTCAAAAAGCAGCTGTGGGCTTGGAAATGCTAATTCTCTGGATGTAGTGGGCCAGAATGTAAGTGCCTGGGACAGTTGGGTTGGCTGTTAAATGTTTTTGTGGACGATTCACATGCTTAAGCAGAAAAGGTTCCAGAGGGACTACCAACCCCTTTTGTATGTTTGGGTGCAGCTTAATGAAAAGCATGCAACCTCTATTTTTCATTTTTGTATTTATTTGTATTCATTCAGAACTGCTACATCATTTTTTTAAATGTATTTGCTTCCCTGAATTACCAAATATATTAGTGTTTATGTTTTAAAGAGTCAGTAGTGGGGTTCCAAAAAATATAGCGTTACACGACCCCACTGTTTAAATAAAGTGTAACATGCCCCCACGTGTTGCTACAACTGTTTAAATGGCATTGTTAACATCCAGACAACTTTTTACACTTATAACTTTAGTTAAGGTGACCATATGGTTCCATGTTCAGTGGGACAGTTTGGGATAGTTCAAGCTTTTCAACTCGCAACCCAATGCATTCTGTCTCAGGTACCATACTTTAAGAGAGGCAGGACTACGCTTACCAGAATGCATTGGGTTGTGAGTTGAAAACCCTGAACTGTTCCAAACTGTCCTGCTGAACACGGAGCCATATGGTCACCTTGACTTTAGATAACACAGCAACAATTATCCATGATGTGGTACGGAACAGAAATGCCAGAGTTGTTATGTTTTTTTTTGTTTGTTTTTTTTGATCGCTCTTCCTGCAGCGATTTATAGAGGACAGATCTCAAATGCCGGTGCACTAGAGCGGCCATTTTGAAAATAACTTTGAAACAGACTTTAAAGTTATAAGTTGTCAGGATGTTAACAATGAAAATAAATTACAGGCACGTTATTTAAACAGTTGTAGCAACACGTGGGGACGTGTAATGCTACATCGTTCGGAACCCTGCTACTACCACTTGCTATATTTGGCTTATTTAAAAACAAATGTGAAAAGAATTTAAAAAATGGGTCGTCCAATGTCAATATGAGAAAAGCAAAACTTTTGGGTAACATTTAGACAACTGCTTAATATAAAATAAATATGAATGCACTTTTTGTTAGCAAGCTGTCTAAGTCCCATAGACTTCCTTCCAAATTGACCAATGCCATTACTTATTTTAGTATTTTTTGAATAATGCCCTTCATATTTAATAGTTTGGGCAAGAGGCTACTTTAAAAAAGGATTGGTATAAATGATTTTCAAAGGCTTTTAAAATGTGGTTTTTAAATTGTCTATACAAAAATTAAATAAACAATATAAACCCATTCCAAATCATAAATATTTACTGCACTGAACATTACTCATTGAAATAGTTTCAGTGCATTTTATTTTAATGGTTTTGAAAATGATGAATATGCACATACAGGATAATTATGTTGACACATGTTATTTACTTGCATAAGAGACAAAAATGATTTTGTTTGTTCTAGTAGTCTGGATTCACTGTAACTTTCCTTTACCACATCAAACTATTTTGTGTTCCTACTAATTTAAAAAATCTTTAGAATAAAATTTAATCTGCACCCTTATGGGCTATAAAGGGTGTCTGGCTAAACCCAAACTAGCCAGGTTTTAGCATGGAAAATAACTATGTTGGTCACAACCAAGGCCTTTGGATCCTAATCTACAAGGTTGTTTCAAATGTAAAATTGACAAATAATAAAATGTATCATATCTAAAACAATACTATTTTTGGACCTATATGCACCAGTCTGCAAGAATAGGGTTGTCACAATTTCTCCTCTCCCAGGATTTCCACACAACTGATATGACCATCACAGAATCATTCAACCCACTAGTATACCTCATAGACAGTTAGCACCATTTCACAGCCTTCTTTATTTTTTAAAGTGCAGCAAGAGAAATGCACCCAAGCTTTAAGAACTTCAAGCTGTAACGAAACTACACACCTGCCTTTTGGAACAATACAGCAGTTTTCTCCCACTAGCATTAGTGCCAAAGGAAATGTGTCCCTGTATATTTAGAATGGTAAGCTTCTAGTTGTATTACTTTGGACTGGTCAACATTATCCATACCAGGGCCTAAATATGTAGCAAAAAAGGCCTCAAATGTAACTTTCAGGTGATCCAAGAATGATAACTGAATAGTTTTATAATCATAGACAATCAAATAGATCTAGTGAGATTGAGCCAAATAAAATAAATAAAGTTTTCAAATAAGATACTACTTCTACTGTGTAAGACCTTTGGTTTGGTAACAAAACAAGAATGTTCTACTACAGAGGAGGGGGTAATTAAACTGATCCAGGAGTGCCAGATATTCAATACCTACTGCACAGTCACTTGACAAAATGCCATTCAAAGGCCCAAAAAGATCTGCAGTGGCAAGGGACCAAACAAAGTTGTGAGGTTTCAAACTTTATTTTCCTCCTAGTTAATAGAAAAACACTTTGCTGGTTAAGTGTCTAGATAAATATATAGAAGGTGCTGTTTTCATTAGTGCAAGGCACAGAGTTCAGATTTCCTATGTCTGGGGTGAGTTTGAAGAACAACATGCACAGACCTAACGGGAGAAAAGCAACTTGATCCCCACAAAGTGTGACTGTGTATAAACTTTTATAGTAGCCATTTAAAAGCAAATATTTAGAATGTTCACATAAAAATACCGTAGATACCGTGCATAGGCTATAAAGACATTCAAAATGACATGTTATTTAATGTATGTGTTACTTTGGTGAAAGCTAAACGTGAAACATCAAAGCTCATTGGAGCTGCTCAGTTGCTGCTAATAGTTAAGAGAGTAATAACATCCTGCTTCCAAAAAACCTCTGGACAGTATATGCAGTTGAAAGCACACTTTATTTGCCATAATTATTTGTTCTTTCCTGCACAGCTGATTCCAAACACTGTTATTAGTTCTGAGGATAAAAGTAACATTTTTGTTTAGCAAAATTAAAAGTCACACAAAAACATCATTATTTTTAGAAGGTAAATGTGAAACTAGTCTTGTATTTATGTTTGATATATGTGATTTTTAATAAGGCACTTTAGATTTCATTCTAGCTATTTCATTCAACTCAAGCTCGCCTAAACATTAAAAAGCCAGCAGCTTGGAGTTTGAAAAATACTTAGAAATTGTCTCTGGTGTGGGAGCCATGCAGTCCGGCCCTAAATATGCTTAATGAAAAATGTGCTTGACTTTTAATTCTGTCTCGAGCTTGATATAGTTTTTGGTCAATAAACGTTTAGACAAATGTCAGCCTTGCCTTACTTTGCAGCTTGTTTTGCTATGTCCACATTCGCTTGTTATCTACATATTTGACTTTAAGCAAAGTGTTAGGTAAATGTGAACAGTAATTTACTTTATGAAGCAAAGATATTTTTCATCTGTCTTCAGACAAGATATTTTTTCTTCAATATTTATTTATTTATTTATTTATTGGGGTATAGTTGTTAATATGTTAATTAATACAAAGTCTCCTTCTTTTAATGATTTTAACAGTGATAGTATTTAGATCTAACACCCTAGTAATCTACTGTCAATTTCAATGGCTCATAATGTTTTAGATCTATGAAGTACAATCAGTGCAAAGTCTAGGCTAACTATTATTGGTATCTTTTAGATTCGAATAACTCTTCAACTTCTAACAAGCCTAGAATATAATTTGCATGCCAGATTATTCTGTTTTATGTTAATGGCACACAGCAGTCCAATACACTCAAGAACATTACAAGATGTTGTTTGATGATAGCATACTCATTGCTAGCAAAGAGTATATTGTTAAGTTTTTGCAGAATTACTTTGTTTCAGGACATGAAGAAAACACAATGCATTTTAAACAGCAGTCTCAAGAAACTGAAAATAATTATACTGTACAGTTCAGAAATAATTCACTTGCAAAATGACATAGAAATTTTTATTTTTAAAAACTGTAAAATGTGTAAATAAATAAAGGTACAATAAAGTTATGTAATTAACTCCTAAGGTAATTTGAGATATTCATGAACTGTTCTAAATCCAATTGGAAATACAAATTTATTTGTAGGTACTTTTTTTGTAAATTACTGTAAATACGTTTGCATAAGAAGTTATATTTCCTCTTATCTTACTACGCTTATAACGGAAACTGCAGCTAGCTCTATTTATGTCAGTTTCACTGACAAGTCAGTTAAAGGTTTGCTCATGGTGACCTGGTCTCCCTTACATGGTACAGTAGGTGATATACCACAGTGCCTTAGCAGCTCACAAGCAAAATTAAATCCTCGGTGTATGTGCAACTGGAGGCTGCTGGCAAAACATTCTCCTATTCTAAAGTTTCCACACATTTTACCCAACTAACTCCAAAGAAGGTGGTATCATACTGAAATGTACACTTTGCAGAAATCGGATACGTAGCAAGACAGCCTTTCCTCTTTAGAACTGTTAATATTGTGCTCCGTAGATGAATTGTCTGAAAGGTAAGGTGAGACCCTCAAATGATGCAGACATTTTTAAAACAAGGAATGTTTTAGTTTTTTCATTTAGTTTTTTGAACAATTTTGTTTCAGTTGTAAAAAGTAATTGGTGTTGAAAAAGTTAATTGAGTCTTGCTTAATATTTTGCAACATTTCTTGTCTTTTTTTTGCATGCTCATAATTCAAAAGTGAATTAAGATATTTTGTTATAATGGAAATAAATCTAAACTAATTAAAGTTTTACAAAAATAATGTATACTGTCAAAAAATGTTAACTCAATTGTTAACCTTTTTAATATATAAAGTTAATGTTTATTTGAAATTAGTAATTTTTCTTAGAGACAGTTATGTACAGTAACATTTATTACAAACCCTTAAATATTTGTAAAGAAAATGAAACACATGCATCCAAATTAAAGCCTCTACTAGCTAACAATTAAAAATGTTAAATGTAAGACAGAATGTAATCATTAACTTAAACATATACTGGTAGCTGCTACTTGTTGAAGGAGTGCTTCCACTAGGCTGGTAAGACACAGAAGTCTATCCAGATAGCAGAAGCTCCATAATTTACATGAATTTATGTGAGGGTGAATTAGATAACACTGATGAGGTTATCAGTCGGGTTAAAACCAGTAAGGCCGACACAAGAGAAAAGCTGTGGTTTGTACTAGAAAAACAAAAACAACAGAAAAAAGCCCTAAGGCTGCATGACCAGAACCACAAGATTCAGCAAACAAATAGGATGGATGAAGGATCTGCTGTTTCTTTGTCTTAGGTTCACTGATACGATCTGGAAAAGGCTATATTGCTTAAAGCTGTAAATGACATACGGAGGTCCTGTGTTGCGCTGCTCGGTGCTAACTCCCTAGTCCCTCTCCCTAGTCCTGTGAAAGTTCACGGAGGAGTTCTTGCTGCTTCAGATAGCAGCTTTTTTTTCTCCTCCTTCCTCAGACACTCAGTCAGAGCCTGCAGCAGTAATCGGACAGCTCTCATTCCAGCTCTGGTTTGCCCCGCAGAGATACTGCACTGTGGCTAATTTAGCGCTTAAAAACTGTGAACACATATTGCATACATCATAGGCCTTATGTTCTTAAGAGCAGAGAGTTGCACTTATGCATGGTTAAAAATGGAAAAACCTGAAGGATATTAAAAAAGGGTAAGAAACAGAGCAAGGTCAGAGGATCCAACCGTTTTTAGTGCTGTAAGTATATGCATGTTGCTTTTTTAAATTAGATGAACTGTCTGTAAATGTTCGTTTTTTGTGTTTTTTTGGGGTTTTTTTTTGTAATACAAGCTTTTCATTTTTGAGGTTTTCCTGTTGGAACAGTTTGAAAAGGCTTGGGGTTTTGATATCATCATAATAGTGTGTGTGTTTTTTTAAGGTTATAGTTACACACAGTCTTATTTTTATGAGCAGTCTTTGCTGAAATTGAATGTAATATTCAAAACTAAAAAAAATAATGTGTTTGTTTTGTTATTTTAAAAAAAGCAATATAACGGTATACAAAAAAAAATGTTCACAAAATATGACAATTAAATCTGGCTCGCTTATAATACTCCAGCTTGTTATATGTTGGCAGTATCTAGGGAGTTACTTAGTTATTTTAAAAGTACAGTTCATTTTGTATGGTAGATAATATATACTATATAATTCTGCATGGTAGCCTCATAAATATGATGCTAATATATTTTCTTACTGAATGACACGATTGCTTGTTTTATACAAACCATATAAACAAATATACAAGACAGGTGTACTGAAATATTTCTGAAAATATAGAACCAAGCTGGATGAATCTGACAGAGTTTGCTTGAGCAGGAAATCCTTCTGCTTAATAAGTTTAAATTTTCCATGCAGCAACCAAAACATACTGACCCTTTTTCAGGCTGGCAGAATAAACAAAACCCACACAGTCAAAACAGTTGACATTTAAGTTGACATCTGCTGCAGCATGGAATGTGTTACAGAGAGATAGAAACCACAAATATATATTCAAGAACAACATGCTACAAAATTATGTTTCTGATAGTACCTTTGGTAAAAGTTTTTTCATATAGAATGTGAATTTTTAGTGCTTGCTCAATTTAAATAGCAATATATTTGTGTGTTATGTTATGTATTTCTGTTAACATTCGAAAGTAATTCAACACAGGCATTGATAATAGAATGACAAACATTTCTTGCTGAATTTTGGGGGAAAATAATGCGAAAGGCATCTTTTATGACTTGATTAACAACAATAACCAACGTGAATTTATTATCTGGTAAAATAAATGTATTGTACTTTACTAATGTGAAATATATTTTCAACAAGTTGAAATTTTAATTTAAAATGATATATTTAAACTTAGAAAATACATAGAGACAATAATAATAATAATAATAATAATAATAATAATAATAATAATAATCCTAACCATATAAGAACAAAATTGCATAAGATCTTTAAACAACGAGGGTTTCTAATTTGTTACACGATGAGCCTGTCTTTCTAAATAACTGATAATGCGCTGCCTGATTTGTATTGTTTACCTGTTGTATTTGTTTGTATATGGCCTTCATATTTTGTGAATTGAGCTTTTCTTGATTAGAGGCCATGCCAGCAGTCTCCTGCTGCTGTGTGTTTGCTAAAGGCCCAATGCGTTCTGTATGTGTGCAGCCGAAGTCTTTCAAAGCTGAAGATTGTGTGCGGTGATAGACACAGAAGGCTAATTGATACTGCCTAGCTCTGCTGTTTATTAGTAAGAGACAGAGGAAACAAAACCCTAAACACATACTGAGCAATTAGATAGGTGGTGTTTACTAAATACAGATGTGTGTTATTTTATTAACATGATGCTGTTTGTCTCTGGAATATGTTGCCAAAAGAGAAGGAAATGAGAACTGAGTGTCTCAAATTAACTTCACAATCATGTCTCGAGAAAAAATAAATAAAACAAATGTTTTAAACTCAATTAGTAAAAATATAATTGTTTGAATTAATGGACAGTAGAATTCTACCAATATCTTCCTGTTAATGACAATCATGTATATAACACTTTTTTTTTTTTTTTTTTTTTAAATAAAGATGTTTGGATTCTGTCAGTATAGTTGGTTTTAAATGTGTAAATGTGGTCCTTTGTTTTTGGGTAACATACTGTTGATTGAGAATTATTATTAGTATTATTATTCATCCTTTTTATATGTTTAGTTTGGGTAAACTAAGCATTTTTTAACTAGAAAAATGGAAATGGTAAAAAAATGCTTTTCAGTCTTAAATGTAATTGTATGTTGCATCTTTCTGAAATTGGAATGCAAATACTATTAACAGTTTACTTTTTGCAGCGTGTTATTATCCTTTTGGCTTCACGTATGGTTTTCTAGGAGATGCTTCTCATTTGACATTTAGCAAAGTATAACAAAGTGCAAAAAAAAACCCTCCTGACTTTTGAGTCTGTATCCCCTGGCTCTGCGGTAGGGAGAGTGTGATAAAATGTGTGCCTTAAATCTTGTTTGATGGGCTCTCAAAGTGAGCTTGCCTTCTGGAAATAATTTGGGGGGTTGAAGAGCACAGTATTAGCAGATTTAATGTAGCTATTCAGTGGATAGCTGGAACACTGTGTCAGATTTAGTAAAATGAGGGAGACAAATTGAACATCAACAACCCCATCTGTGAAGAATTACACTTTTAATTAAAGAAAAGTGAAAATCAAAATCAAAAGTCATTTTACTGTGCTTTCCTTGATTCATCTACATTCCAATTGAATTACCTGTTGAGGAAACTATATTTACGTATCCTTTCTAAATATTTCTGATTGTCATATGCTTGTGAAATAATTTAGTTATTTTAGGGTTTACGGTTATTTTAGACATACAGTGACATTAAGTTAAATAAAAAGAAAAAATGCAAGTTTGATGATATGGATATTTTAACAACATTTTAGTTTATTTGTCAAAAAAATAAAAACAAATTTAAAAAAGCATTTGTAAGTTCATCCTTGAAAACAAGTGTTGCCTGTTTTTTCTTTTTTTACAATAGTTTATAAATTTTTTTTTTATATATATATATATAAATTGTGTGCAATTAATAATAAAAAAAAAAAAAACACTAAAATAATACCCAGACAAAATGAACACTAACATATGCACCCAAATGAGTGTCTGGGGTTATTTTTTTTAAAAATTTTTACTTACTGCCTATAGAAAAATTGCAAATTTATCATAGCAGTATTTACATTTTAATGTTGATGCCCAGATAAAAAGAAACAAGTGAAGTGTAACGTTTTGTAAACTGTGACTAATTCCACTCACATCTGTGTCCAATTGTTGTCTGCATCTACATTCTTTGAGTAGATTTATTTTTCCTTGGCCACCATGTGGATTCAGCTGACCAGCTTAAGTGAGGATTTAGTTGTTTTAAAAGTTATTTTGATTAAAGCGTTGTTTTTAAAACCTGCTAACATAGAACACATGGTTTGCATAATCTGTAACTGAAAGAAATATGTACAGTTTACACCATAAAATGAAAAGCCTGTAAACTTGGCGTGGAAAAATTGTGACAAGGGACATATATATATATATATATATATATATATATATATATATATATATATATATATATATATATATATACACACACACACACACATAGTAAAGTACTGCTTATTTAAAATAACTTATAGTGGTCGTAATATTTTGATATTTAAACCACCATTATTATCATTTCTGATAATTTGCTTTCACTGGGAATACTGTAGTAAAAAAAAAAAAGTCTGATCAGCTAAAAATACCATTTTAAAAACTATCACTAATTTTGTATATGTAATATGGAGAATATATAGCAGTGTCAGAAGTGTTACTGTACATCATAATTAAAATGAATTCATTAAAATCATTAATAAGCAAGGTCCAGTGACATCTAAACAAGTCATGAGCTGTGTGGCCTTTTAGGGTTGGGATGTGTTGTACCAGCATTCTGGCTTCATGAATGGTTAAAAGGCTACAATGTAGGCTAATGGAAATGTGAAATTCTTGAAATAAGTAAAGTGAAGCGGTGAACAAACAGACATAAGTGAGGCGTGCTTAGCTTATTTTGATGACACTTAGAGTGCCTCATCTTGCTTGGCTTTGTTCTGTGATCATCACAGCGAAGTCGGTTCAGGTTGAATTGAAATGCACATCAAAGATGCTGAATGCAGACTTATATATGAGGCTTCATAGAAGAAGGGTTTTGTTTTTGCTTTCAAGCCACAGCCTCTCTTCACTTGGTCTATATCACCTGCTGGCAGTTTATGTTGGCTGTGGTGGAAAGACCTGCATCATTACTGATTGCTCTTCACAGCCTTTCACTGCTGAGCAGAGAGAATGCACACTCAAACAAGGGTATTCAGTCACTGTTTACAAAAACAGTAGGATAAAGCAAACCTATGCAAATGTCCTTTTGTTTTAGTTCGCAGACAATAGCTGTCTCCTGATTGTGTGTGTGTTTTTTCTTTTTTTTTTGCTTTGTTCAACAGGATTTATCAGTAACATTTCATTCACGGAGAGTAAGACTATTACAGGCTTTTTAAGCAAGACAATCAGATCTCATCTAAACTAATACAAATATAAAGCTTTGTGAAAATAGTCCAACTAACCAAATGTGATGAAATGCTTGAGCATTGACATGTGGCCTCAGTTCATTTTCTTTGTTAGTCGCCCCTGGCCTGAAGTTCTATAAATGTGTTATTACTTTTAGAGTATCAGATTGTAATATATTAAAGTTGTAATAAATTGCTTTAAATCAAAATAGTACTTGAATTTGTTTAAATTTGACTGAATTTACTGTGAACGTGTGTTTTCTAAAACATGTTGTGGTTCCCTTCTTAATCTTTCTCAGATGCATTTGATTATTAAATGCTTTAATTACCCGTTTTAGTTCACCACTTATTTTCTCGCTGTTACCTGTCTGTTCGGTAAAACTACTGCCTTGCCTTAAAATATTTCTGTCATTTGAAAAGTTCCCCTGTAGAGTTAAGCTGACACAGGTCTGCGGGAATACACCATGATGATCATTAGAAACTGTCAGTGTTCAGGGAGTGGGAGTGGAGATGTATTTCAGATAGTGTCAATGGTAGATGAAAGATCCTCTGAAGATGCTAGGGGTGTTATGCTTGAGTTACTTCCATTCAGCAAGTTCATTTTCCAGCAGCTACCTTTTTCAGGCATCTCTTCCTGCTTACCTTGGCTAAGCTGCTTTGCATGTTGATTGGGGGAGGGTTAATCCAGTTTGCAGCTGTCGTAGGCCAATGATGAATCACCTTCCCGGCATTTGGCTGCTTTCCTCTGACATGGGGAGGAGGGAAGACCTGAAGGAGGAAACAACAGTAGAAGGGTTTAACCTAGAGACAATGTGCCTCTCTGTTGCTGGGTCTCCTCTTTTCCCATTCTGCTAGAGTATAATAATATTTGTTTCTCAGACAATGTCTATTGTGTCATGGATGGACCTGGACAGCAACACCATAATAAAATAACAAGGAGTTTTATTGTTTCTGTTTGGCAGGCGAAAAAAACCTCAAAGTGATTCAGATGTTTCTGATCCATCAAGTTCCAGGTAAGAACACTGTTGATATTTTATCAAGCATTGTTGATTAGAACTTGACCAAAGTGTTGTCTTCATGTAAATAGGCTGAAAGATTATGGAATGATAGCTCATCTGGATTTGCTGTGTATACTTGAAATGTTACATCTTTTATATATTAGAAAAACAAACATAGGAGAATACACTTTAATTCAAGGCTACTTCAAAAATAAACAGAAAACTTTAAAATAGTCTCAGAGCTGTAAGTAAAGTTAAAAAAGGGAATGTTCAAAATGCGTTGTTGGTTTAAATCATTAACCATAAGATGTATTTAACTTAAACTCCATAAACATGGACTCTTTAAATCTCTTTGATTTGGGAATTAAGGAATTATAGCACGATCACTTTTAAAATAAGAAACAGTGTAAAAGTTGTCATTCCAGATTTACCTGTAATTAAAACACGTTGTGTACTTTTCAGTTTTCATTATCTTTTCAATTAAAATTCAGAAATGGCATAAACATAAACTTTCCCTATCTGATTAGTGTGTTTGTCCATGCAGAAGTATATTCAGTACAGTGATAACATTCATTCAGAAGCATTCAAACGTAACAAGTTGGTTATGCTATTTTCCTAGTGAGGTTTTTACAGTTTTAACTATAACTTGGAATGCAAGTCAAATATTTTTGTATTATTATTATTATTATTATTATTATTATTATTATTATTATTATTATTAAAAAGTGTATTTTCTTTTTATTTCTCTTTTTGCTAATTTTGTTTGATAGTCAATTAGGCAGTATTTACCAGTATGGCATACGAATGTGTGCGTGTGTGTACACAATATACTATATGTTGGCCTGACCTCTTTTCAATAAGGCACGCTTTATATAATCCAGAAGGCAAACAAATGAACAGACATAAAAATCTTTTTAATGCAATGGGCTTCAATGGAAACAGAGACACAATTAGGTAGTTTGCCAGTGCAAACACACACATTAAGCAAACTCCATTCCCTGTCAGTGGACCACGGGCTTCACAATGGTTTGAAGTGCTGTATTTAGACAGCAAACCAATTGAAACTGAACTTGGAGTTATATATATATATATATATATATATATATATATATATATATATATATATATATATATATACACATATATATATATATATACACATATATATATATATATATATATATATATATATATATATATATATAAATTGTGTGTTTACTATATTAGTAATACACAGGTCATAACCAATGTTTTTGTTTTTCTAATTGTAATTTCAATATTCGTGATTTTTTTTTTTGCCTACATGACCCTTCTAATTTTTAAAGAGTGTTCTAATAATGTCTCTTATACAGTAGTGCTGTCTTGTTTTGTTATGTTTAGTGTAATTGCTGTAGTTGAGCTCAAAATTCATGTTTTGCTACATTGTGTTTGAAGCATTAACTATCTACTGCTGAAAATAAATATAGAAAAGACTACTTTTTGGCGTGTATTAAATATGAATTACATTCTCGCTAAGTAGCTACTCAACGAAAACGTTATTTAAAGGTTATTAAACATATGAGGCCATATTTTAAACCAAACAATTAAATAAGGTTTCTTAAACCCTATGAATTTGTTTGCTTTTTATTTTGTTAACATTATGGTAGAATTGTCCAATTGTTAATTACAGGAGCAAATGCTTAGAAAATATGGCCCATTAATTAGAAAATTGCTATTTGTTTTACTCTTTAATCTATCATCCTGTGTTTGGGGTGCATAAGTGGTTGCTAAGTAATTAATGAGCTATTCAATTCTGAATTAGCCTAATTAGCTACTCCTGCTTAATAAATTAGCTGATCCTTAAAATATCCTTAATGATCCTTTTTTTTTTTAGAACAAATTTGTAATATTAAACAACTCAGAAGGTTGTTTCATGAGCTCCTTCATGCACATTGTGTTTCTTGCTAGTCCAGTAAATCTGTTTTTCGTGGTACAAAAAAAAAATGGTTTAAACTAAAGAACAGTGGTTATTTTTTTGTGAAATTGGCAATGATATTTATGTTCTTGTTATTTCCAATCCTCTGTTCAAAATCACACAAACAAATTACACTTGAAATAAATATTCAGTGTGTTTATTTGTAGAATACATATAAACAACCTAGATCATATTCTATTTCTCTGAAAACCGAACTGTACACAAAAGCACAAGCCTGATTAGCATATGTCAAGTTAAGTTTTAAGTATCTTATTGATAGTTTTAAATAAGACATAAAGCAAGACGTAAATTGCCCGTGTTTTGCTTTAGGTCTATGGAAATGCAGGATCTAGCCAGCCCACACAGTCGAGTCAGTGGAATCAGTGAATCCCCTAATGGTCCAACACTTGACAACTCACATATCAATAATAATTCCATGGCACCAAATGGCACAGAAGGTGGGTGCCTGTGTTTTTCTTTTCTTTCTTATAATTGATTAATTGTACTGGTTAATACATTTGCATTTTATATTCTGATAGACATTATAATGGTTGGTTTGGCTGTACTTGTACCTATTATCTGCAGTCTTTATAAAAGTTAAATTGTTATATATATATATATATATATATATATATATATATATATATATATATATATATATATATATATATATGTGATTTACTCTGTATTTTTGACATAGTTTATAAAAATGTACAACTAGATTAGTTTATTAGTGTTACTGTTCTTCAAATGTGTTGTACACTTTACAGATTAACTAAATTTAAAAATAATTTATGAATATAATAAAATCTGACTATAGAACTCTTTAGTTCTAGTTTTGTAGATTGTTAAATGCAAACCAACACTAGCTAAAGCTTGCATTTACAAATGTGAATGCTCTTCACTGCTTTACACTAGAACCATAAAAGCTGAAACAGCTCAGCTTGTAGTTTGCATAGAATTAGAAATGTAGTTCCTGATTCATAGGGGAGAGGGGACGTATTTGTAAAAACAAAAAAACAAACAAACAAAAAAGATGCAAAGCAAAAACTATACTGTAGTAAGAGGATAGAGAAGACAGATCAATCACTCGCGGACGTAGGTTTCAAATTAGGCCTGTTGTAATTACTGTTTCATGTTACGGGGTTCTCAGTATAAGAACATCTCTTTTTTGCATTTCTGTCCAAGCTATAAGGTCTGAATATGCCACTCATAACCTGTTGAAAGTAGTAGAATGAGCCTGACTATTTTGATCATAGTGACATAACAGCACACATATTTAGGAATGCAAACAAATAAACTAGTAAACAGGGTCTGCTTTCTGGAAACACAGAATACACAATGGCAGACTGTAGTACACACCATGTTTGAGAGTAACATAGAACGTGATTGTGGGACACTGATTCTTTAAATGAGAGCAGGGTTACTGACTAGGTTAAGCTAGTATGCAGTGACCATTGAGAAGCAGAAGCTGAGTGCATGACCCCAAGTACTGTATAATTAGTCACTCTCCTTTGACATTTTTCCCCCTTAGGTGATACCATCACTATGCTCACCCCTGCAGACTGGTTGTTAAGTTCTAGTACAGAGACCACTGCAGGTTTGTGTAGTTCTGATGCTAGACTGAATGTGCAATACTTTTTGGGTTCATTTCAGAATATATAACAGGGGTGTATGTTCCTTTTGATCAATATTTTAAAAGTAGGAAATTATACCTCTCTAAAATTATGCCCTGACCTGATTTGTGCATTGTTGGTAGTAGAATCAAATTTACTTTTTTTGTTCCATAACTTCCTTTTGAATTGCTTGTATTGAACTTCCTCTAAAATCTTGTAGTCTGGATTAAGACAAAAAATAACTTCTATCAAGTATTGCATCTATCATTAATTAGAGTTTTATTTTGGCATTGATTGTTGTGTCATGCTTTTCGTGTTAAAGGCATGGTTTGAAATTATTTCTGCTGAAATCTGTTCTTTCATAAATGAATTAATCAAATTTGTGGGGAAAAAATGCATGTGTTTAGAGCTTCTGCAGGGAGAGTTTAAACATTTGTGATGGTATGAGTGAAAATGGTATATTCTTGTGCATGCCCTGTGATAGTCCTGAAATATTCAAACATGCATTGCTATGGTGATGTATATTCAAATATACTGTACATCAGCATGTGCTTCATATGTAGTGTGAGCTAAATAAAAATGTGTTAAACAGGACAGCAAAAGTGTTGCAACAATGAAGGATTTAAATGGACAAGGTTCCATACCCACATTATACATTTGTTTTTAAATTGGTCTTTTAAAAAAAAATCCCCCTTCCTGAGGTGAAGCTGATTTATTCCAAAGAGTTGTGGTTTCTCCCAGACATCTGCAAGCTTGTCTTTAACTCCCATCATTTTAGTTTAGTAGCAAGGAACCACCAATGTTAGTACATTGTATGAACATCATTTTGATTTGGTCAAGGGGAATTTCAAGCATACTGAAAGTCCCTCTTCCTGCTGACAATAGCCATTCGCTAACCTGAGATCTTATGATCTTCTTATGTAGTTAATGTTGGAAACTGTCAGTAATATAACTTGTTAGAAGTGTTGTCTCAAAATGTAATCATGACTCATTTGCCATATAGAAAGAAAAGCATGTATTCATTTGACCTGCAATTCACCAGGCATGACTCATGCTCCCTTTATATTTTGCTGTTAAGAATGTAACATTGTATGGTTTTCAATAACACATATTGTAGTTTTAGCACAAACAGTGTGGTTCATAACTGTGCCTTATAGATGCTTTAAATTATTGTGATAACTTTACTCTGGGATAAGATTACAAACATTGACTGTCTAGATGCATGATAATGATAAAGAAGGAAATTCACAACATGCCCAAGTTCATTCCGTTTGCACCAGTGCAAAGTTAACCCTCATTTTTTGCTACGTAAGAAAACATTTTTAAATTTTGTTTTTATAATTTTTTAAAACAACCAAAAATAACTAATTTGATAGTACCCTAGTAGTTTCTTGTTATTTTTTATAAAGTTATTGGATTTTTTTCAGATAAAACTATGCACTGGATTAAGCCAAACCAGCACTGGGCCAAGTGTTCATGATACAGGGATGAGAATATTGAGACTGGCTAGTTTCAGCCTCTTTTGTAGTTTGTTTTGGTGTAAAATATTTTTTTAAATGTAATAGTTTTAGGTTTACATAAAAATGGATACACTCGGCTGCAACACCTGAAGTTGAAAATTTGAACTTAGATTTAGCTTTAGAGCTTTTGGTAACCTGTGGACTCTGAATCTAATTTCTCATTGTTATATACATATATATATATATATATATATATATATATATATATATATATATATATATATATATATATATATATATATTATGCATTTTATAAATACTATAGGTACTATGAAATTAACAAGCCCTCCTCCTACATTTGCAGTTAAAACAGAGCCAATGAGCAACAGTGACATTGCCACATCGACAGCGGACGGATCTTTAGACAATTTCTCAGGATCAGGTAAGGGCTTTTCAAGGTCATGAACAGCTTTGTATCAAAAGGCAATTTATTAAATACAAATGAACCATATAATCCACCTAAGTCAGCCTGCTAAGCAGGCCCCCAAGATATGCCCCTCTTGCTAAATTACCATGATAAAAAAGGATGAAAAGGTGTGCTTAGTTATAATTTAGAAGCAGCTGCCTGACTGTCTGACTTACTAATTATAACTTAAGGCCTCTCTTTTTGATTATTATTATTATTATTATTATTATTATTATTATTATTATTATTATTATTATTATTATTATTATTTAATGGTACGATGTAGAATTTGTCTCATGAGGCTTTTAATTCTACTCAGAAATATGTTGCCAGACTGCTGCAGCTTACACTAAACCATTTTAACAGTACAAAATTACTTAAAAGCAGTTTATGTTTTAAATTCTAGTAATCTATAAAATGCCCAAGTTTTCACCAGAAGAGTTCTGTTAAACTAAAGCAAATAAAATGAAATTTTCAAGCTAATATTTAAAGTGGTAGTTTTAGCTTTCCATTCACTGGCTGATGAGCGTCAAAAATCACCAATAATATAATAATCAGTATCGGACTAGGCATCTGAAGGGGTTTTTTTTGTATGCATTTGATTGAATCTGTTTTATCATATAGAGGTTTGAAACCCTGATTTTGAGGAACTCATTTTTGATTCTATGAGCAGTTTATAGTCAGTTATTACTTTGTGTGAGTGTATGTGTTTTAAATGGAGGTAGTTTTGCACAGTTATTACAGTTGAAAAACGCATCAATTATATTCTGTTTTTTATGTTTTAGAAACAGTAATGTTAAGATGTTACCTTTAATTACAGTTGTCTCTTAGTTAGTATGACTCAGAGACCTGCTGCGTACAAGGCATTAATTATTATCATCAGGCTGAAGAAAATGATTTACCTTTTTACTAGGAGTGGTTCCTGTTTCTTTTATTCTGTGTATTGCATCGTAAAAATGCTCCTTTGACAATGTTGAATATTACAGATGTTTTATGAAAAATAAAATGTTACCTGATTATTTTACACTTCATTTTTAACCTGGTCAGGTTATAGCAATAAACAGAGTAATGCAGAGTAATTTCAGTCTCCTTGGATTCCAGAAGTTCTGTTGGCAAAAAATAACATTTACTTATTTTCTAATGTTTAAATATGTGCTTGTTTGTTTTTTTCTTTTCAACTCTGTTCAGCTATTGGAAGCAGTGGCTTCAGCCCAAGACAAACTCACCAGTTCTCTCCACAGATCTATCCTTCCAAGTAAGGCTTCTTTTATCTTTGAAAAAAATAAGCATCTTCTTACTTAATTTAGAGCCCTAATTAGATCCTTCTGCTATAGCAGGATTTTACGCTGGCTTTGTTTGTGATGTTTGCGACTTGCATATTGTAAAATCGGCTGTAATTATTATCTTTCAAAAATGTCCATTGTGACGTATTAGTCTTTCACAATGTGTATACAATGTTTGATTGCTATCTTTTTTAATTCAGGTCATTGTTTGTGATCAGGTAACACAATTACAATACATTTGTCAGTTAGCACATGTAGCTACATGTTTTTGATCTAAAGGAAGGCCTTTCTTTTTTCTGACATGTTGACAAATAGCAGACCATATCCACATATTCTGCCTACCCCTTCATCACAAACTATGGCTGCATATGGGCAGACGCAGTACACTACAGGAATGCAGCAAGCAGCCGCTTATGCTACCTATTCACAGCCTGGCCAGCCCTATGGAATTCCTGCTTACGGTAATAATATTATTTATTACTTATTATTATTGTTGTTGTTGAATATGTGAGAGAAAAAGAAAAAAAAAACATCTTTCCAGTAATTTTGCACCTTGGTTATACCCAGACTAGCTAAATATTTTAGTTGAAAAAATACTATGCTTATATTAGGGAAACATAGTGTGGTACTTACATGTGTCATTGAAAAAAAAAAAAAAAAAACATTAAGATCATACAGATGTGATATCACTAACTGATTTAGGTACATTATGGGCAGGCATCAAGACAGAAGGCGGACTGACCCAAGCACAGTCTCCAGGACAGACTGGATTTCTGAGCTACGGTTCAAACTTTACGACCCCTCAGACAGGGCAGGCTCCTTATAGCTACCAGATGCAAGGTTAGTATCAGTGTTCACGCTTTCTGTAATAAATGGGGGAAACTAAACATTTATATGTCTAACTGAAAAAAATATTGCCAAAGTGGGATATTTAAAGTATTTTACACTGTCTGCCTTATATAGATTGTAATTGCCCCCTGTGTTATGGCAATGTACAATGTCTATAATTCATTAAGTAATGGTGACAGTAGTATGTGTGCATTTGTCTTATCACAATTAACACATAAAATACATTTTAAAACACTTGACCATCAGTGGATTAACTAGACTAGATAATGTCCCCATTATGTAGCTTTTACCGTGTATTGATTGGATCGCTCAAGATCACCAGGGAGACACATGACAATGGCCAATGTAACTGAGCTGCTGCAGGGGTTAGACCATCTGATACTTTTCTAGATTCAAGCACAGCAATTATTGGCAATCTGTTCCCAGCTGCCAAACACAAATACAATTAGATTTATGTTTTTACACTTTACTTACATGTGTGATAATTGGCAGCTTATGTGACATTTATGTATGTTCAAGAAAAAGAAAATGTTTTGGCATGGTCAAAGCTAATGGCCTTTGCTGCTATTTCTGTCTAATTGTGTCAATTTTGTAATTTTTTTTTTTTTTTTTTTTTACAATTACTTATGGAATCACATTTGTCAGTCTGTTAGTTGTGTGCATGTAGAATCAAACACACAGACACATTGTTTGAAAAGTTTAGCGTGGCCCGTGTGTTTACTACAGTACAGTATATTATAATAACACTCCAGTCTTTCTGACTTTTACTTTAAGTATTAGGAATGTGAGGTTGAAAGCAGGAAACAGTTTGCCCAGGTTTTGAAGAAACAACAAATGGTAGTCAAGATTTAACTTTTAAAGAGCCCGTCTGGACTTCGTAGGCTATTCTCTAGAGAGTTGTACTAACTTCTGCCACAAATATTGTGCACTAATGATGGACGTGTAAGAAGACTGATCAAGCAAAGCAAATGGGCTTCCATGGGAGGCCAGTGCATGGACTGGAAAAAGAGAACTGCTCTTGGGAACTGCATACTAGCCCCAGCAGGGCTTCATTCTTCAAATGCTGGTGGAGCTTTTTTGCTTTTATGTGGGCCCTCATGCTCTGCTGAGGGAACCTTTTGCTCTGCAAGTTGTAGCTTTTATCTCTTTTTGAACTGCCTGTCAAGCTAATTTGTTGTACAAAGAGGTTTTCTTATTTCACTTTTTGATGCTTTTGTAATAAAGATTCACAATTTACACAAATGACACAACTTACATAAATTACACAGCAGCTTATTTAAAATATTTTTAAAAAAAAATTTAGTATTGATTTAAATGTAACTTTTTTTTAATTTATTAATTTATTTTTCTATCTTTTGGCATCATTTATTTATGCGTAAAAGTTTTGCATTACCTACAATTTTAGGATTGAGGCATAATTAAAAAAAAAAAAAAAAAACTATCAACATAATTTAGATCTGTTATTTAACATCATGTAATCAAAGAAACTACAAAATGAGATCGCAAAAGTCTACTGGAAGCCATAATACTAGTACAGTGTTTCACGTTAGATTTCAAATGTCACATTTTTAAATGTGTCAGTTTTTCTTTAAGTATATATGGAAAACTACAAAGTGGTACATAATTCAATATGTTAACGTAACAGTATTCAGCAGGTTTCATTCAACATTATGAAGCAAAATTAGTTAATTCTATTGGATTATGCAAACCTTTTGGCCATAGCTGTAAGTGGTTAGAACCGAGACCGCTGGCTAGCCCACACTAGCTAGCTTGTAATGAACCCGTTTCACATTTGCTACGGTCTGTAAGACCTCCCCTGGAGCTAGTGATGACCACAGGATAAAAGGGCTTTGCTTTTTGCTTACCTGAACAGAGGTATAATTACCTTTTAATTTAAATGCAGTAAATTAATCTCCAGTGCATTATGACAGAAGGTAGTAATAACTAAAGTTTATTTTTGTTATTAGATCTTTGGAGGTAGTATGTACAAATCTGGAACGTTAATACCTTGTCTTGCAACACTTGTACAAGGTAGTAGAACAGATATAGTATTAAAGTAACAGCAGTTTTTGTTTTACTTGCTTCTGTTGCTGTTTGAATTTATACAATTTAAGAAAATGGTAAATTTGTGAGGTAAATGAAAGTTTTCCTTATAATCCATTAAAATAACTGTGAGTGAATCTCTATTTTCATACGCAGAAAGCAAGTGAAAGTGGTTCGCTATTTAAAAATATAAATTCCCTTTTTCATGTAATACAATTTTTTTTTTTTTTATGTAAAAAAAATAATAAAATAAAAAAGGAATCCAATGGCCTAGCTATCTAGCTCAAAAATAAGCAAACTCAACAGATATGTTTTTAAAATTGATTTAAAAATGTCAGCTGTGCCAGCATTCCTGATATGATTTGGAATAGAGTTCCAAAGGCAGGGAGCAGAACTACTAAAGGCCCCCTCACCCCTCCTGATTTCAACTGACTTCAAGGAGCAACCAGAAAGCCAGCATTTGCTTGATCTCAGGGTACGACCAGGGGCATAAGGTACCCATAGTATACATTAAATATAGTATTAATTTAAACTGCACTGATACCTTCATGAAAGTATTGTTTGATAACAGTGACTTCCATATTTTAATGATGAAACCTAGAAAGATGATTACAAAAACTGTTTCTTCTATATGCCAGAACTATATACTGTAGAAAGATACCAGAGCCTTAAGTCGCTTGTCAAGATCAATGCAGATGCAGAAGTAACTTGTGTAATTTACTTTCTTTTTTCTTGTTTTGGTGGAGAAGCTTATTGAAAACATAAATAAAAAAGCGATCAATTGCAACCAAAAAAAGCACTTGCTTAATGTAAAAGTTATTTGGAAAGGATCCAGTTTCCTTTCAGGGATGTTGCTTGCAACAAAGTGGTTTATAATTATTGGGGGGTAAAGAAATTGTATTTTCTCCCAGGTGTTCATTGATGTCAGTATACAGGTGGAGACTAAGGATGTATAAATTTAAATTAACAGGGACTTGTCAGCCTCTGGGGCTTTCCAATGTATATTAAGTCATTAGATGGTATCTCTATTTGATTGATTTAATTACCTGAAGGTGCTTCTTGAAGCCGACCAATTCAATAAAGGGTAGACAGACATGCATATTCACTGGCCAATATGTCAGGAGAAAGTCCCCCCCCCCCTTTTCCCCTGTGCCTCGCACACAACAGCTGTACTGTTCAGCTTATTGTTTAGTAGGCTGTGACTGAAAGCAAGTGGGTTGCCCCTCACCCACCGCCCTTCATTGAAAAGAACTGGGCTATAACAGCCATGATCTGAGCATTGATAAAGATCTGAGCTTCAGGAAAGGAAAGAAAGATAGGACTTGTGTGTCAGTCTTATTTCCTTAAGACAAGTTGCAGCTTATACAGTATCTACTGTTCTTTTTTTTTACATTTGTGTTACTGGTATTTCCTTTTTGCAGATTAAAAAGTTCACAAATAAATTAGCCTGTCACGTTCATAAAATAAACACTCACAAAGAAGAATGCTCTAATATACATGGAGATTTTATAAGAATCAAGATTCATGAGAACTCATGCATATAATACATAGATATACAAGTTCCTTTGTTTATTAGGAATAGTGATTGCTAAGTGTTCTTACAATAATGTAACTATATTTTGTCTTTCCTTTTTAGGTGGCAGTTTTACAACAACATCAGGACTTTATGCAGGAAGCAATTCCCTCACAAATTCTACAGGATTTAATAGTTCACAACAGGTAGTTGAACAGTATTTGAATTGTTTACAGATATGGAAATTGCTGTACATTTACACACATGGAAAAAGTGTTGTATTATGAGATTTTATTTTCCCTTTTTTTTTAACAAGCTCATACTGTCCACTAGTATCTATACATTACAATTATATATATATATATATATATATATATATATATATATATATATATATATATACACACACACACACACACACAGTCACCTAAAAAATAATTGGCACCCTTGATAGATGAGCAAAAAAGGCTGTATAAAATAAACAACACAGGTAATGAGCTATATTTTATGCTCAAATATATGGGAAAACCATATTCTTTTATTCTAATACAATTGCTCAGAGAGTTTTTTATTAAGTAATAAAACATTTTCTCAAAAAGATAGGTGTCACAATTATTGGCACCCCTAAAGATTCTTATAAATAAAATCAAACAAAATTAAATCTGCATTAACATTCTACCTCTTTAAGTTCATCTCAGTCTTAAGGAACTGTATTGTGGCCTTCCATGGCTTCCTGTTTCACTGGGGTATAAAAATGATGCAACACGCATATGAAATCCATTTGTCATCCATCACCATGGGGAAAGGCAAAGAACTCACAAATGAAAAGAGACAAATGGTTGTTGACCTTCATAAATCAGGCAATGGGTACAAAACAATAGCTAAAAAACTAAATATACCACTTACCACTATTAGGGCAATAATTAAGAAGTTCAAAACCACTGGAACAGTGGTAAACTTGCCTGGTAGAGGAAGCAAGTGTATCTTGCCCCCACGCACAGTGAGGCAGATGGTTCGGGAGGCAAAGGGAAATTCAAGGGCCACAGTTGGAGAATTAAAGAACTTGGTTGCATCTTGGTGTCACCAGGTCTCCAAATCTACAATTAGACGCCACCTCCATGCCAATAGGCTATTTGGAAGGGTTGCCAGAAAAAAAGCCTTTATTGAGAGCAACCAACAAACGTAAGCGCCTGGAGTTTGCTAAACAGCATTGGCACTTCGATTGGAACCGGGTGCTATGGTCAGATGAGACGAAAATAGAGCTCTTTGGCCACGCATACCAGCGGTGGGTTTGGCGTCGAAAGAAGGATGTGTGTGCAGAAAAGGACCTTATACCTACTGTAAAATATGGTGGTGGATCTTTTTTGTTATGGGTCTGTTTTGCTTCCACTGGTCCTGGGGCCCTTGTTAAGGTCAACAGCATCATGAACTCTTCCCCCAGTACCAGGACATTTTAGCCAGAAACCTGGTTGCCTCTGCCAGCAGGCTGAAACTTGGCCGCAAGTGGATCTTCCAGCAAGATAATGACCCCAAGCACACATCAAATTCAACATTTTGCAATGGCTATCTCAGTCACCAGACTTGAACCCAATTGAAAACCTGTGGTTTCAATTGAAGAGGGCAGTCCATAAGCGCAGACCGAAGGATATCAAGGATCTGGAAAGATTCTGTATGGAGGAATGGTCTAAGATCCCTCCCAATGTGTTCTCCAATCTCATTAAACATTATAGAAAAAGACTGCCATTATCCTTGCAAGGGGAGGGTACAAAAACTTAAAGAGGTAGAATGTTAATGCAGATTTAATTTTGTTTGATTTTATTTATAAGAATCTTTATGGGTGCCAAACAAAGTACTGAAAACAAGGGTGCCAATAATTGTGACACTTCATTTTTTTTGGAAATAAATTTATAATTTGAGAAATGTGTAATTTTGCTTGATTCCATTAAATCATTAATAAAGTCAAATATATTCCACATGTTGGAAAATTACAATATAGCTCAGTACTGGTATTTATTTTATACAGTCTTTTTTGCTCATCTTTATCAAGGGTGCCAATAATTTTGGAGGTGACTGTATATGTGTGTGTGTGTTTTTTACAGTGGAAACAACGATTACTAATACTTCCAGTACATCTGCCACAGTGCTCTAGAAAAAAAAAGAAGAAAAAAGAAAATCATAGACCAGATGCAAAATTTAGCCAACATATGTTTGCATTTATGCTTTGGAATCTGTACTGTAAAGTAGCAACATTTTAACAGGGTAATCTCATGTCACTCTTCTCGTGTGTTGTAGGATTATCCTTCTTACCCAGCTTTTGGCCAAGGCCAGTATGCACAGTATTACAACAGCTCACCCTACACTTCCCCTTATATGACAAGCAACAACACCAGCCCGACGACACCCTCTACCACGGCAACATACCAGCTTCAAGAACCCCCGTCTGGCATCGCCAGTCAAGCTGTTACAGATCCTACCACAGGTATGGAGTTTTACTACCTTATAATGTTTACAGAGTGCATGCTTCAGTGGCAACATGCTGTGGTTTCACTTTAAAATTATACCTACAAATTCTTCCAAAATAATTTCATAGGAATACATCTTGAATAGCTTATGTTTTCTAGTTTATGTCTAGTGATTTTCTAATTATACAGGTTTAAGTGAAATATGAAACCTAGTGTGGTGAATATCTATGGGATCTCTGAAACAAAATCATTTTTGTGACCCCCACCCATCCCCATGGTTTGCGAGTTAAATGAGAGTTGCGGTTCTTGTTATTTGAAATACTGACGATAATATCAGTGAGTACTATTATTATTATTATTATTATTATTATTATTATTATTATTATTATTATTATTTATTTCTTAGCAGACGCCCTTATCCAGGATGACTTACAATTTGTTACAAGATATCACATTATTTTTACATACAATTACCCATTTATACAGTTGGGTTTTTACTGCAGCAATCTAGGTAAAGTACCTTGCTCAAGGGTATAGCAGCAGTGCCCCCCACCTGGGATTGAACCCACGACCCTCTGGTCAAGAGTCCAGAGCCCTAGTATCAAGAGAACAGTTATTTTTTAATGTAAATATATTTACATCATCAGAATAGTTATGTTTTTGGGGGGAACTTGCTTAATGGGTACATTTTTTTTTATCCACAAATAATTAGAAGCTTAATTTTCCTTACCTCATCTAGGAGTGGCAAACTCAGATGTTACCATAAAAGCATTCCTTTTTATCACATAAAAAATAAACATAAAACTGCTGAATGAATTACTTTACCTTTTCATCAAAGGTGTAATGATATTACTACTCCTTTGAAAGGGGGGCGATACCACAGGCTATAAAAGCATATTGCAGTCTGACTGCTATTGCTGTGTGCACAATTTCTGCCCTTTCTGTTTTGCATGTCATCCAGAAAAAGATGAATTACACAAATCTTTTTTTTTTTTATTAGAAATTTGAGTTTTTCTAATGCCTTCACACTTTTCCATTTAAGCAGTGATTTATACTCTACAATTTGGTGTCAGTCTTCAATCAATTAAAGTTGCAATATTTCTGTGTTTCCTATCCTAAGACTCAAGACTAATCTGTCTTGGCAAGATATTACTTTATCAATATTACAAAGTGGGGTGTAAAGTTTTTAGAGCTGCTCACATTGTTTTTCACATTGTTTTTTTTTTTTTGGTTGTTGTGCTGTCCAGCTTTTTAAAATAGTTGTACGAGATTTTACTGCACACACTGTGTCAGCAAAAGGATGTATAAAGGTGGATGCAAAGGCACTGAGTCAGTCAATAATTCTAATGTTAGTCTTTTTTTTTTCATTAGTGTTATGCACTATATAGTGTACAGATTTTTACTTTACCTTATTTGCTTATTATAAGATTTCGCTGTTTGTTTTCTGCTAAACGTCCCTTGTGCATACAAGCTTGACACTGTTTAGTATTCAGCTTCAGGATGTGAATGTTCATGGCAGCCCAGCTATCATTTCTGCTGTTTACATTGTTTTAATTTATTTGCTTTGTTTTTATTATCTCTACTCTTATCACTTTAAAATCATTTGGATTATGCTCTTTTTTTGTGACTTTGTAAAGCTTGAAGTTTTTAGTTTTTTTTTTTACATAACTTACTGAAAACAATGCACGTTGATGTGAAAAGTAAACTACCCCAGATCAGAATCTGACATTTTTGGCACATATAGTATTTGGAAAAGAATGATATCATTTTTAACCAATCACGCCTAGTCACAAGGCTAGATCTTATCAAACAAACTAGCTTTAAACATCTAACAGCAAAGCTGGCAAACGCACAGACAGGGCTTCATGTCAAGAGTAATATATTATTATTTAATCACAAGCCCCGAAAGTAATTATTTCTTTTTTTTATTGATTGCAGACACACTTTTTGGCAGCCTTGGTATTATAATAGCTCTCAGACATGTAGTACTATATACAGTATAGTGCAATATAATAGAGAGGCATTATGACACTTCCTTCTGAAGTTGCAGTTTGTGAACACATTCTCTCTTTCTTGGTAGGTTTGTGCCATTTAATTATAGCAAAACAAATTAATCTATTAACCTAGGATGTTGTTTTTTTTGCCATAATGAACCACAGCCTTTGCAAAAACAGACCAATTGAAACACTTTTGACTAAAGATATACTGGTAGCTAATATGGGAAAATATTGATTTTCTACTGGTTCCATTTATGTATATAAGTGAATAAACTTTACAGAACCTATATAAAACTGGAAATGCATGCTGCTCATATTATTTCGGAAACCAGGCTACAGAGACTAAGGCAAATGGTTTCCAACACTAAGGTAAAAAGATACTGTCTCTGTGTTCGAATGGGAAGGTGAAAGTCATTTTTTAAAATATTTCAGGGGAGTACAGTACAATCCACAGTGCATCAACTCCCATTAAAGATTCAGATTCAGATCGATTGCGTCGAGCTTCAGATGGAAAATCACGTGGCCGAGGCAGGAGAAACAATAACCCGTCACCACCCCCAGACTCTGACCTTGAGGTAGGAGCGATGGCTTTGTGTCACATGGAAATAAAAACTAAACACATTTATTAGTGCAGGGCTATTTTATTCAAGGAAAATATTAAGGACTATTAGAAAAAAATAGTTTATAAATGTGTTCTTTTTCATGAAAAATAAAGACATTTTAATGGAAAATAAGAACACCTTTAACGACTGTCCAATAACAGACAGCACGGATAGTTGATGCAACCTATTATTAGGTTTTCAATGTTATATTATCCCTCTGTTTTTTTTTTTTAATAAATAAACGCTGTAAATTATTGCATGTTATAGTAATATGGCCAGTTAATTGGTTGGTCCCTATTGATTATTATAATATAAAGGACTAAGAAATGGATTATGCATAGCTATGACTTTGACTTAAAGCCCTCTAGTGAATAACAAAGACAATGGAGCAGCAGCACAGTGCCACTTAAACACAAACTCCCCTGGTTTATTGACTAGGGTATCACTTTCCAGGGTACAGAGTGCAGTATTGATTTTCTTCTTTCTTTCCCAGCGTGTTTTCATTTGGGATTTGGATGAAACAATCATCGTTTTCCATTCCTTGCTCACTGGCTCTTACGCTAACAGATACGGCAGGGTAAGTGACACAAGACAAAAGTTGCATATTTTTATCAGCATATTTTAAAAAAATGATGCAGTGATTTATTATGAGATCTAAACTGCAGCAAAACCATTTGAATTATTTAATTGTGTAGATTTGAAAGCAAATTGCTTCTATTTTATAGGTACAATGGGGCTTCTCAAGTGTTTGACTTGTTATGCAGCTGTTTAAAACTATGCGAATAGTTGTTGCCGTTGGTGAACCCAAGCGTTTAAAAAGATTATCAAGAAGTTAGTCCTATTCTATTGGCATGTTTGTATTTAGTTAAAAACAGTAAAAACATTTACTGTACTAAAGTTGACTGACATATTTACAGTTGTTTCCTGCTGAAGAGATATTCAGTATTGGTTTGGTCACTTGTCAGAAAAGTCAAAGTGTGTGTTTGCATGCTGGCTACTGCAGTTGTATTTAGATTCAGGAATGAATTGTAATGTCAAAGTCATACATGAGATATAATGCCTTCTGCACGACACAGTTTGTTATAATGCATGTGTCTTTGTGTCTACCAGAAGGACTGTATGGAATAGAAAACATAATCATCTTCAAGTGCTGTATTAATATTGTTCTTCTAAGCATCTGTTTTTTTTCCTCTTTTTTAACAACACAGTTGGCTGTGGATGACATACTCTTTACACATCTGACAAGTCAGCCAATTGATGTGGCACATTTGTCTAACAGCAGCATTCTTTGCAAACACAGCTTTAGTTAAGGATGTAAAAGATGTTCTGTATGAGCAGCAATATAGTAAACAATTAGTTCACACTGTACTTTAAACCAATGCCTATGGTCCATATCAAAAGTATATACTATGAAAAGAATATACTAGTATATTTGTTATTCAGAAGGATCTAGAGCCAGTCATTGAGTATTTATATAGTATCTAATACTTATGAATTTCACACTTGCTCAGCTTTAGCTTGAGAAACTCTGTATTTGTGTATGTACTATACACAGGCAAGGTAATGGTGGCCTGCTTTATCTTGGTAAATGCTTGCACAAATGTAAGGTTATTCCATATTGTGAATATAATTTAGTAACCTACTCTGTCACAGCACTGACACCTGATTAGCAGATATTACTATATTATCATGGCTATATCTTGGAAACCTCTTTCCGAAATGTTAGAGCTGTGTTAAAAGGTTAAAAGATTAAAGAGTTAAACACTGCTATTAGGATAGTGGTGCCTTCATTTAAATAAATCCATAGGTTTGTTTGGAACTGCTTGTCTGGTTTTGATTAATCTATATATGGACATTTATAAAAAATATATTATTCTACCTGCTCGAATGTAGGTCTGGTGAGTAGTGACCTACTTTTCATGACACTGACACTTGTGCATATACTGACAATATATGTATTGCTATGTTACACCTATAGGTCCCCTTGGATAAAGGTGTCTGCCAAATAAACTAATAATAATAATAATAATAATAATAATAATAATAATAATAATAATAATAATAATAACGTGCATATTGGTGGGGAACTGTATCCTACTTAGATACCTTGTTAAATATGATGTTGGGCTACATTAATATCAAGAGTAAAACAGTAGGCAAAGGAACCAGCTACTTGAGAAGCAGCATTATTACAATGATGTCATAAAGGTGGCAAAGATGATGTCATTGGGGATGGCTGTCATTAAAATGCACCTAGATCTAATCAATCAAATGTCTTAATTGCTAGAGAATTAGTAAAAGAAATTCATTAAAAGGTTTTGCTTTTACCATCATTATTAAAAGGTTTTATAAGGCAGCCTATTTGACTGGAGGCTGATGAACTACTGTACATCTATGCAGCCTATGAAAAAGATCTAGGAGTTTATGTTGACTCAGAAATGTCTTCATCTAGACAATGTGGGGAAGCTACAATAAAGGCCAGCAAAATGGTTGGATATATAGTAAAAAGTGTTGAATTTAAATCAAGGGAAGTAATGTTAAAACTGTACAATGCATTAGTAAAACCTCATCTAGAATATTGTGTTCAGTTCTGGTCACCTCGCTACAAAAAGGATATTGCTGCTCGAGAAAGAGTGCAAAGAAGAGCGACCAGAATTATTCCGGGTTTAAAAGGCATGTCATATGCAGGCTAACAGAATTGAATCTATTCAGTCTTAAACAAAGAAGACTACACGGCAATCTGATTCAAGCATTCACGCATTCAAAATTCTAAAAAAAGTATTGACTATCGACCCAAGGGACTTTTTTGACCTGAAAAAAGAAACAAGGGGTCACAAATGGAGATTAGATAAAGGGGCATTCAGAACAGAAAATAGGAGACACTTCTTTACAAAGAGAATTGTGAGGGGCTGAAACCAACTCCCCAGTAATGTTGTTGAAGCTCACACGCTGTGATCCTTCAAGAAGCTGCTTGATGAGATTCTGGGATCAATAAGCTACTAACAACCAAACGAGCAAGATGGACCGAATGACCTCCTCTCATTTGTAACCTTTCTTATGTTCTTACAGTAATACATCAGGGAGTTTTAAGCACATGCATCTAGAATACTTAAAACATCTTTATGGATAATTCTACAACTTAAGCTTTTTGATGTAAAGGAGTTTTGACCCAGAATATATCAAACATTGGAAATATTCAAGTTCACATGGTTTCGTAAGTACAAATGCTTTCAGCAATGCACTTTATTTGGATCTTTAGCCATCTTGCAGCATCTATTTTGGCCCTTTTTTCTTCTCTTTTTTTAAAGGGAAGTGTGTTGCTTTGTAGATGTGAGAAATCAAAAACACTCGCGTCTGCTTAATGGGTTTTCAGTATGGCCTTAAGGTTTCCCTTTGTTCTTTAATGAAAAATGTGTGCTGTGAGCTCTCTCATTGATTATATGTTTTGTTTTTGGTGGCTAAGAAAGGGTTGAGCCCTTGGCCCTGTGGTGTTTATTTACTTTTTACATCATGCATGCTGAGCAATCAAATGTGTAGAAATCTGTAGATGCTTCATCTTCATAGCCGTGTCATTCAGCCAAAACTGAGCCTTGCTGCCACTACAGAAAGTTACACATGTAAAGTTTATACATTTGTAATATGATTTTTTTTTGTTTGTGTTCTAAAGTATATAGAAATACATATCTAGATAGATGTAGATGTGTGCATAAAATGTTTTTTTTTTCTCCTAATGACTTTTCACAATTAAAAAATTGCATAAACAATATTTTTCTTAGCTTCGACGCATAAACTATAAATAGAGTTATATCCAAGAGCACTGCTGTAGTTATCAGTTATCTTAATTGGCATTGGGGCTGCTTGGGCCCATAAAGCTGATGGTTGAGGCCAGCTGTCAGTGTGTGGATCTAAGAAGTTTTGGGGGGTGGGGTGAAGCTGGCATCTCTTAGATGGCACTGATGACTGAAGACAGGTGCAAAAGCAATAAAGACAGGCCTGGCCACACAGCTTAGTTGCACTTAAATTGTTTGAAAATTATTGTTTCTGTTTGTTTGGAATACAACTCTTCATTTACACAGACTATTAATTCAAATATTTTTGTACTTTTACTGTATTTGTGTTTAAGTGCACAGCAAAGGATGCTTTTGTTAATTAGAAACAATTTGATGGTGCCTTTTTTGTTTTAGATTAAAAAAAAAAGTTGAATCTGGTGGTTCTTGACAATTGACTGATTACATTTTTGTTAACATTTGGTGATGGATATACTCTTTATCTATGGTATGTGTAAGGACAGTAATAATTAATTTTTTTCTGCAAACCTGTTTTTGATTTTTCTTTTTGTTCAGCTTTGTTTAAGACAGCATTGTTCAACAGGCTTGATTAAAACACTGACATTCACCGTGGTTAGCAATCAGGAAAATACTTTGTTTCAAGTGTTCTGTTTGTGCCTTCCTCATAATAATCACCTCCCTTAAAGATATGTTCCCAACTTAACCATCGTTTAAAGGACTGTCATTGAGCTACAGATCCTTTTTAAACATCCATGCAGTATTAGAGTTCCTTAGCAAGGAATTTTATTGCCCAGACTGATCAGTTGTGAATCAGTAGTTTCAACACAAAAAACACAGTTTGTATATTCTGTGACCTGTAATAGGAAGTACTTTCAGATTGTGGTACCCAAAAATATAGGCTAATTGCAGCTTTGAGAGATAAATTGCTGTTGAAGAAGAAACACCATTGAATGAAAGAATCTTTTGAATTTTTTTTTTTTGATAGATACTTTTTCTTGAGTCACAGACAGTTTTATCATATTGTGCAGCATTTATGGCATGAAACTTGACATTGGCCTCTGCTCAACTTAAAAGATATTAGGGTATTGCCAACTCACAAGACAAGCTTCATACAAGAACTGCTGATACTGAAAAAAATGCCGTCACTTTGTTACTGTGTGGTTCACAGTTCTCTTAGTATTAGCTGTCAGGGCATGACTTAGCACGCTCACATTAACAGCCATCATATTGTGCTTGGGTTACAGCAGCATTAATTGTTTTAAAAAACAGTGCATTCAAAATCGTATCAAAGCAGATGAAGTGATCTCATTTGTCAGGTCTTATATTTTGTTTGGTAGAGGATTTGGGAATATACTTTAATTTTCATAGGAACGATAAAATTAGTAACTACAGATTAGAGAAAAATATATAAATAAAACAATTAGAATGTAGATAGACAGATAAACTTGGTATTACAACAAAAAATGTTTTCATTGTCTTTGTTCCACTTGACAAAATATGAGGTGAGTAACGTAGAGGGAAAGGAATGTAGTCCTACAGAGAAGTGCTTGACCTTGTCTTTAAAGTAGAAAATGTTTAAAAGCTTCAAGAGACCTGTTCAAGCAGGTAGTTAAAAGATAAAAAGTCTCCATTGTTAACACACATTTTTATTAATGTATTTATTTATTTATTGTAAAATAAAATCATCCTGTTTTATGTATGAAATCCTCCTAAAAGTTTCCATAAGTGTGAAGGTATAGTGAGAGTCCATTGGACAAAACAGTACTCTCTCACTATCCGTCTGACTTTGAGCACTTTTGACTCTTTTAACACTTTAAGTTTTGCACTGATTGCATAAGAAACTGAAGTTCAGGGCAAGAAAGCTTTTAGGGGTGCTGTATCAAGCTTTCCCACAAGCAATCCTGACGAGCAAAGCCTAGAGCAAGAGAGAAATAGTCTCTGTGCTATTATAAGACATTCATTAAGTAGCAGCTGCCTATTGCACCAAACCATTTGGTGGTTTTGAGATGCTGACCTGAAATCTGTTATTAACTACAGAAGCCCATTTCGTCTGTCACCCCACATGAAGTCAAACTGCAACACAAAAGAGAAGCCTGTGATGTCTTTAAAACATTCTTTTCATATTAAAAAAAGAGTATCTTTTTACATACATTTATATAACGTAATTTTAAATATGAAAAGAAAATCAGTAGGAGTATGTGAGGTATTTATAAAGTATTTGTCTGAAAGATACAATTATGTTTTGTGGCCAAAAACTTAAATTATTTAAATACCGTCACAATTAAGTCAAGGTCCACCATTGTTTCCATTAATAAAAACTACAGATACGGTAGAAACAATGCCAGCAATTATACAATTATGTAGTTTTCTGGGTAATTAAGCAATAATTGCTTGAAGTGTGTTCTTTAAATATGGCTAGAACATCTGTATTGTGCTTTCACTTAAGGTAATGTGCTGTGAATAAAATTATTTTGGAACTAATAATATATCTCTGCTTGTTTGCTAAACCACATCTGCAAAGCTGTTCGACTTGATTTACAAAACATATGAACCAGGAAATTAAATATTCCAGTTCACCATCATAATTAAAGTGCCAGATTGATCCAAATCTAAACACGTTATGTACGTCTGTCTAGTGCTACATTTCTTTCTTTCAATTTAATTTCTAAAGTGAACATGAATGTTTTTTTTTTGTTTGTTTTAAAGGACCCTCCTTCATCTGTGTCACTAGGACTTCGGATGGAAGAAATGATCTTCAACTTAGCAGATACACATCTTTTCTTCAATGACTTGGAAGTAAGTGTTTGGGTTTTTTTGTTTGTTTTTTCTATATATAAAGGGACCTGAACACACATTTCTTTATGCTTTAAACAAAGTTGAATGTTTGAGTGTACAAATGTGTAGTTTATGCTTCCACACAAATTTGTATTTTGCCATAATTACTTTAGCATCCTATTTAGTTAGCTGTAATATTTAAGACCCAGCTTGAGATATAGTCACAATACAGTGCACACATTACATTACTAGCAACAGCAGACCATGACATATTTAACTGAAGCATCAACAACCATTTAATAGCAGGGTGCCTATTTCTCAGTTCTGTCCTACTGCGGTAAAGTATTACCTTTGAGCCCATGGGACATCATGAATTTTTCATGCGCTGTCAGTCTGAGTGTCCAGTGACTAGGCCCTACTTCTTTCCCCCAGTGGCAGGTACAATTTGTCAGGTTCTAGTGTTTCTATAGTTGCTCTGTCTGTCTGTGTGTCATGCTGCGTGTGTTTGGTGTCACTGCTCATAAAAAAAACTGTGTTCCTCAATCATGATATGAAATTGGGTTCTGGTTTTGTGGCTCATGTAAGATGCTGTAAAATATGTTCAGCTGCGTTGAGTGCTGTGTATGCAGGCAGTGTTTGGCATCGCGAAGCTCTGTGGGTTTACCTTGTAAAAATGAAGCCACTGGCTTCCAAATTCCCTCAAATAGCTCAGTTTCTCTAACATAAGAACAAAGGCAATAGTTTATTTGAAACGCAAGTGTGAAGTAAGTTGTGGTAAGAGTGCCAAGACTCATTAGTCACTATGGTGGTGTGCTTTCTAAAGAAAAGGAAATAAAATGTGTGCTACTTCAGACACCAGCATGAATCTGAAAGATTCAAATACCAGTTGTGCTGATCAAAGTTAATTGGCAGCAATTGGCTTTTAAATATTTCCTGATGTTTCCCTTTGCAGAATTGAGCAAACTGCACCTTATTTAATAGATGAGCCACAATCATTTAAAAAATGTCAGTTTGTGACAAAGTTTAAATGTGGTTTGTTCAACATCTGTCATGTATTTTGTTTCTTTTCATCTGTGATGAAACTATTCACAGATGAACTGGCAGCTCACACTGCAGTAAAATTATTTAAATGTGCCTTGCATATTTTTTGCAGTATCATAGTAACGGAATTATTTCATTTTGTACTGTCAGATTAAAGGCTTGTTTTCTGATAATAAAAATCTTAAACTGACTCATAAAACCTGCAAGAACAGTTTAAACTATACATACAGCATTTCACAGCACTTAAAAAAACAAAAGGGGGTAGTATGACCCCTATTTATTACTGTTTTAACTGTGTAAAGACATGTCTTTTTAAATCTAGTTAAAAAGTTGTAAATTCTAGCTATGTTCAGTATTATGTTATATAATTATTTTAAGTATTTTTTCCTAAGTAGAAAGAGAAGCAGTTACTGTTCCAAGAAGTATTATTTATGTCATTTTATGTTGATTTAGATGTTTGTTGTTTTTTTAACCAGAAACTGCTATCAAGTCAGACTCGTGTTAATACAGGAATACATGTTAAGTTTAAATAGTGTAAATCAGTTATTCAGTGTGCTTTAAAACCTGTGTTACGACTGCGTACATACAGCTTTGAAGTCTTGGCTTCATTCTTCTAAAAATAAACATTTTCCCTTTTGACCTTGTTTCAGTTGCATTGAAATGGTTGCCTGCAACACGGCCATATTTCTATCAGGAAGAAGAAAAGACAGACATTTGTTCTGAAGGATTCCCTAAGGGAAATCCTAATTACAATACTGGCACTCGTGATACGTGTGCTTGTTTCTGCCATCAGAAGGAACAATATTAGCTCACGAAACTGGAATGCTGTGGTAATTCATACTACAATTAAACATTTTGTGGTAGTAAGAATCAAGCATCATGTCAAGATTAAATTATAGAAATTACAATTTACAGCAATTAAAGGTGAAGCTTACAAGTCAAATTGTTTCAAGCAGACCTCATGGTTAGGTTGAAGTCTGATACAGTATGTGAACATGTACCAGAAACCTGTCTTGTAAAAAAAATAAAAACATAAAAATGGTGCAATGCTGTCTGATACAGACATTAGAACTTACTGTATATATTTTATTTTGAAATATTTAGTTCTCCCCGTGGATATTAATAAATACCCCAAAACACAGTCTATCATACACTGCTGTGCACAAGTCTTAGACATGTTGCATTTTTCTACTCTGATGCATTATGAGCATCCACAATTTACTCAAAGCCTCCACTAGTCTTTTCTACTATTATAACAACCTTGACTTGCATAAAGAAGGAAAAGCATTGAGTGAAATAGCTCGCATCACTTGATTTTCAATGTGTGGTATCCGAAGCATAATCAACAGGTACAGAGAAACATCATCGGTAATTGACAAACCCAGGACTGGAAGCTGTCTAACAAGGATGAGCAATACTTGAAGATAATATCCTTAAGAAATAGAAAGAAGACAAGCGTTGAATTGACAACAGAACTGGCAGAAGGCACAGGTGTCATTGTCTATGCATCAACAGTCCAAAGCACCTTTGACCATTGTTCCATAGTCCAATTTCTGTGTTCTTGAGCATCTTTTAGCTTTTTAGTCTTGTTCCCCTTTCTTAACAGAGGTATTCTTACTGCAACACATCCTTTAAGTCCTGATTTCAAGAGTGCCCTTCGTACTGTTGATTTGATGGACAATTACACCTGTGTTGTCAATTCAACGCTTGTCGTCTTTCTATTCCTTAAGGGTATTATCTTCAAGTATTGCTCATCCTTGTTAGACAGCTTTTTGGGTCTTCCAGTCCTGGGTTTGTCAATTACAGATGAGGTTTCTCTGTACTTGTTGATTATACTTCGGATACCACATCTTGAAAATCGAGTGATGCAAGCTATTTCACGCAATGTTTTTCCTTCATGCAAGTCAAAGTTGTTATAATAGTAGAAAACACTAGTGGAAGCTTTGAGTAAATTATTGATGCTCATAATGTATCATAGAAAAATGCAACATGTCTAAGACGTGTGTGTGTGTGTGTGTGTGTATATGTATATGTTGTTATTTTAATCACAGGGCTGTGTACACATACAACCTGGAGCTATGTATAATAGGAAGGGATAAAAGCATTCCTGTCTTCTATCATTCACTGATTCTGACAGAGGCTTTGCAATAAAAGCAGTGATTATATGTGGGAATGTGGCTTCTCTCAGCAAGGCAGCAGATTCTTTATATGGGGGAATCAGGTCATCCCAGCAGGAACCAGTACATCTTAAAGGAAAAAGAACACCAAGTATGGAGGACAGAGTCGTGGTAATGACAGAATAAGCTGGTCATGGGGAGTTGACACAAAGGCTTAAATTGGTGCAGCAGCATCTCAAAATACACATACCTGAGGGTAGACTTGTGGCACATGAAATATGAAAGGCATACTGCTTTAGTCATTTTTATTGACCTATTTAATCAGCTGCAGCATATGTCTCATATTTATATACCTTTAAGGAGTGTGGCAGTGTGACCCCACCTTGTGCGTATTGTTTGTTTATATGTTGCATGTAGTGTGTTAAATGTTGGTGTATAGTCATTGGTACACGGGATATAAATGGGTCTGTGTAGCATGTGTGATAAAATGTATACTTGTATTTAGCCACGAGGGTTGCACAGCACTTCATGTGCTGATTAAAATGTAGTACTATGTGAGCACGGGGAAGGACACGTAATTAATCCATGTGCAGTTGTACCGAGATTCTAATTGAATGATTGATTAGCAATCAAGTCTTGGTACAACTGCATAAAAGACGCACATTGTCACTCAGCCGGGGTTGGGAGTACAGAGAGGAGGTACGGGGAGATAGAGAGGAGACAGAATCTAAAAATAACAATTGCTAAAACGTGTTGGATTAGCCAGCACGACACTTACTTGTTTGTCTGTCTGGTTTGTTTGGCCCTTGTGCCTTTTTGTTTTGTGGTTGGTATAAAACCCTTAATTTCATTATTATTTAATAAAGAAACCGAGCGCTTTCGCCTCTCGGTTTTAACCTGCAGCTGCTGTGTGTTTGTGTTCTTCCGGGACGGTGACGTCACCACTGCAGCCATCCTGCCACAAGGAGATATGTAATTTGTCTCTTCATTGCTTGTACATTTTGCAAACAGTTTAACAAAATCAGACAGACCACGTAAGAACTAGGGTTGGCAGTGCTCTGGGTTTGCTGGCTTCAGCTCCGGTGGCTCAGCTCCATCTCCAGGCTGGCTCCAGAGCTGAAAGAGACCCCCTGCTCTGGCTCTGTAGCTGCTCCGCTGCAGCTCCGCACTGCTGCTCCAGCTGCGGCTGCTTTTACCTGACTCCGGCTCCCAAGCCACAAAAAATAGTGCAAACTAGGATGGTATCAATCAATCAATCAATCAGTCTTTATTTTATATAGCACCTTTCATAGTGGACCACCATCACAAAGCACTTTACAAGATGCAGTAACAACAAGAAAATCCATAATACTTTAAATACAGAGAAATGCATAATACACAATACAGTAAAAAAAAAACAATGCATAATACAATACAGTGAAAAATGCATAATACATGAAATAGAGTAAAAAAAAAAAAGCATAATACATTAAATACAGTGAAAATGCATACTACATGATATAGTAGCATAATACAATAGTTCCAAAGAGTCGGCAGGTCAGCAAGTTGAGGAGGTACTCGGAACCTCTGTGATGAAGGTTATAGGGAAAGTAATCCTGAACTTTACAGGTAGCCAGTGCAGTTGGGCAAGACGGGGGGTGATGTGTTCACATTTTTTACATCTGGTAAGGATCCTGGCAGCGACATTCTGAACTAGCTGCAGTCAGTTTATGGTGCGTGCCAGGAGACCACCATAAAGAGTGTTGCAGTAGTCGAGTTGAGAGGAGACAAATGCATGACAAAGTATCTCCGCATACAGGACGGACTTTGGAGATGTTTCGAAGGTGGTAGAAGGAACATTTGACCACGGAGGAGATGTGGGCATCAAAGGAGAGGTTGCTGTCAAGAAATACAGCAAGGCTTCGTACTGTGGGGGGAAGGCAGCAGCAGACAGTTTCCGAGGTTCAGGGCAGCTATCTTGAGATTCTTAAGTTGAGTTTTAGATCCTACTAGGAGGAGTTCAGATTTGCTGGTGTTCAGCTGAAGAAAATTGGCAGACATCCAGACCTTGATGTCTTGAATGCAAGCCAAGAGCCGGACCATGGCAGAGGGGCTTCCAGGGTTGAGTTTTAAGTAGAGCTGGGTGTTGTCAGCATAGGAGTGAAACATGAGGCTGTTTTGGCAGATGAGGTGACCAAAGGGAAGCATCTAGATATTGAAGAGAAGAGGCCCAAGAACAGATCCTTGGGAGACACCATAAGTGACTGGGTTTGCGACACCGCTGCATCAAGCATAGAAAACAGATTGCATGCATCCGGATAGGTAAGAGGACATCCAGGAGAGACAGGTTCCAGAGATCCCAGCATACCTCTGAAGGTGGTCAAGAAGAATGTCATGATATATGATGTTAAAAGTGGCTGTTAGGTTAAGGAGGACAAGCACAGAGGGAGCATCAGCATTAAGCAGGAGATAATTCACAATCCGGAGCAGAGCAGTTTCAGTACTGTGGCTACAGCCCTTTCGAGAGTTTTGGAGAGAAAAGGGAGATTGGAGAAGGGACGGAAATTAGATAAGTCAGCCGGGTCGAGAGAGGGTTTTTTGAGTACCAGCATAACTCAGGCAAGCTTAAGGGCAGCATGAACCAAACCTGAGTCCAGTGACATGTTGAGAATGTGCATAATGGAAGGAGCAAGATCAGAAGCACAGAGACGGACAAGGTTGGTCGACCAGGGGTCCAGGGGGCACGTGGCAGTAGTTGATTTCAACAGTAAGCCGGAGAGAGGAGAGAAAGAGGAGAGGGCAGGAGGGGCAACCGGAGGAGAGTCAAGGTGGTCAAGTAGTAAACTGTGTTCGTGGCGGGAGAGCGCAGAATAATGTTGTCAATTTTGTTCCGAAAGAAAGAGTTGAAATCATGACAGGTAAGAGAGGAGGATGAACGGGAGATGGATCTGTCAGTGGCTGGATGTAGGATTTGGTCAATGGGCTTAAAGAGAACATTGGGTTTACCGTGTCCCATAGTTATGATTTCAGAGAAGTACTGCACCCTGGCAGCAGCGAGCGCATGCCTGTAGCTACCAAGATGCTCGGTCCAGATCTCTCTGTGAAGCGTTAGTCCAGATGACCTCCACTTGCGCTCAAGCTTGTGGCAGGCAGACTTAAGCAATCGAAGTTCGAGGGTGTACCATGGGCAGTTTCGGTCTTGCTTGACGGTGCTGGTTGTAAACGGGGCAACAGTGTCAATGATATGATTAAGGGTAGTGTTGTAGAGGGTCACCACATCGTCAACTGAGGACGGGAGAGTACCAGTTACAGGGGATGAAGAGACACATTCGGAGAGTTTCAGAGGATTCAGCAGATTCTTGAGACGGAAAGAGACAGTATCAGTAGCAGAGAAAAGAGCAGGGAGATTAATATTAGCAGTGATTAAGAAATGGTCAGAGAAAGATATCTGAGACGGAGATTTGAGGGGTCAAGACCCTTGGTGATGAGCAGATCCAGGGTGTGTCCTCGGGTGTGAGTGGGGACGTTGACAGATTGAGAAAGTCCAAGACAGTCTATGTGTTGAAGTCGGTCGCTAGGGGGGAGGAAGGCAAGTCAACATATATGTTGAAGTCACCTAGGAGTAGGATTTTTTTCGGTAGAATCACAGTAATCCCGATCGCATTTTGATGTTTTGAAAAAACCAATTGCCCAATATAATCCAGATTAAACACAGAAATCCGATTTACCAAAGTTTTGAAAAACCGGCCCCTGGTGGTGAGCAGATCCAGGGTGTGTCCTCGGGTGTGAGTGGGGACGTTGACAGATTGAGAGAGCCCGAGACAGTCTAGAATCGTGTTGAAGTCGGTCACTAGGGGGGAGGAAGGCAAGTCAACATGAATGTTGAAGTCACCTAGGAGTAGGATTTTGTCAGTAGAAGTGCAGACGAGGGAGAGGAATTCTGAAAACTCGGCAATAAAAGCAGAGTATCATTATTTATAAAGTTTTTTTTATTCTTTTATTTTTATTGATATTGCTTGGCATTAAGTATTCCAAGATGATTAAATGTGTTTTTGAATAAAAGAGATAAGAATATAGAAATCTGGTTTTAAAGCTTCAATGTTTTATTTTCTTGTGCAACTTTAAGTACCTGTTTGACAATCAACATATTTACAACATAAAAACATCTGTTTAAACGTTCAAACATACAAAGTAGAAAACAGTATAATAAAGAGAAACAAAAATCAGTGAAATATTTCGAAATAGTTAAAAAGGGTAAGTAAAATATTAAATATGAAATACTAGAGAAAGGAACATATTTATATTAGATTATTAATTGGAAATACTAACACTACATATTAAACATAAACATTTTTTCCATTTAGTTTGACCTATTATTTTTGTACACTCGTGTTCAATTATGGTGCCTTCTAGCAGTTACTCCCTTTGTCAGACACCGAGTTACTTTTTCCAGTTTCCCCTTTCTCAGTCCTTACTCAAGGATAGGTTATGGTTTATCAGAGTGATTTTTTTCAGCATTTGTGGAATTCAGTGTTGTTCTCCGTGATTAGGTCCCCTGCTTTGGAGAACAGTTTTTCACTTTCCATTGATGCTACAGGCACACAAAAGGAATGACGTGACAGCTGTGCCAACAAAGGCAATGAATCTTTGCAATTTTTTCAATAAGCGAAAGGGTAGGAGTCCAAAGCCTCTCTCTTCTTTGCTGCATACACCTTCAGCTCATTGTGCAAAGCAGATCCTTTCATGTTATCATCGTCTTCACGGCTGCTGTCTGAAATCTCATAAATACTTTCAGATGTACAAGCTCTCTTGGGTGGAACTGGATCACTTTCAGGAGGTCCACATAGAACCTTTGGTCACAGCTTTTTTTTTGCTCATTGTCGAAGAGGTTTTAAATCGTGGACCGAGGAAGATTGATATCTGACAATCAAGGTCATTCTCTAAGCTTGATAACATTGTTGAGATTTGACTCAAAAGATAGCCTTTCATCTTCAAGCCAGATTCTGTTTTAGTTTCAAGCTGTCCAAGTGCTCTGCAAATTCCAACCACTGTAGGCACAATGAGAGATGCAGTTGGATACTTTGCTCTTGAGAGAGTTGTGGTGGCTTCCTGGAATGGCTTGAGCATCTCACACACTTCTAGGAGCATCTTATGTTCAGCAGTAATGTTTAGTGCTGGTCTTTTCAGTTTCACAGCTGCAATCTCTAATTGTTCTGCTTGCTGGACCACTTTTTCAATCATTGGCAAGCTTGAGTTCCATCTTGTAAAGATATTTATTTTACTGAAACTTGCTTTCCTTCCCTAGGAAAAATAATTTGCTGTAGGCAGAGGTGTAAGCTGTGTGCCAAACAAGAGCGCCGTTTCAACTTCAAGAGACTGCAGCACGTACAACACTGGCTCCACTGTCAGTGACAGCACATAACACTTGCTTTAAGTTAAAGGAGTCCAGCACATTTTGCACAGAGTAGGCAATGTTCTTCCCAGTATGGGACTCATCAGCAGTAATGCAGCCCATGCATTTTACAGTTAAATTTCACTCCTGGTCAACAAAGTGGCATGTCACTGCAAGAAACTGCTTCTGATTTTTGGTATAGGTCCACAGATCAAAAGTAATGGCAGCATGTGATGTAGACTTTAGTTCTTGTTTTAAAGTACCCACAATGCCAGAGTATGCATTGCTCAACAGTGTTCCGGAAACTGTTTTTCTTGAGGGTGGTTGGTATCCTGGACAAAGCAGTTGCAGGATCTTTCTGAAAAGATGAAAGTTCCAATCAAACACTTTGTACAAAATCTCTTATGCAAAATGAAAGTTAGAAAATTGTCCTTTAAAAACAATGCTTTCATAGTAACAGTAATACATGAAAGAAGGTGATGCTTAGAATTGTTTTATGCATATAACTATGCTTAACAATACTGTAATTACTATTGAAAAGCTTTGTAAATTTTATTTTAAAAAAGTTAAATGTGATGATAAAATATTCAATAATGGTCTAGTTCTATCCTTCTAAAGTAAACAAAAAAGAGATAATAAACTTTAAAAAACCTTAAATTCATCTAAAGATGAAAATGACAAATGAAAATCAGTTTATTATTAGGATAATTTTCTGTTGACAACTAGTTAATAATAGGGCTGAGTTTTTTTCAGTAATCCTTTAAAAATACTTATATTCCAAAAGTACAGATTAGTTACAGAAATAACTTTTAAAGTATTGGTAAATATATTGTTTTGCATAACATTAAGCCAGTAGCCACACTGGAGTGTTTTACATCTTCAATAAAGTACTTATGTTTTAAGTTCTAATGTGAAATTAAACTACTTACACAATTCAGCAAATACAGTATATTGTGAGCATATTAGTTTTAATATGCAACTCTTTATATTGACAAACACAATGTGTTTGTCAATATAAAGAGTTACATATTAAAACTAATTTTTCAGCTGGCTTACTTTTACTAATACCTTTAAAGACTTTTAAAATGTAATAAATGCATTTTCTTCATCTCAATTTTAGTTATCAAATAAATAAGCTTTGGAGATGTTCACAATTAATACACTAATGTAACAATACTGTGGACAATAATAATAATGTAACAATACTGTAGAGTATTTCAATATGAATGAATATTATTATTAGGGCTTCTGTTTTTTAGGTTTTATTAATTGTATTTTTCGGTGCTTATTTTTTAGCTACTTTCGAGTTTTATGTAAATCTTTTTTTTTTCAGGGCTTTCATTTTTGATATACTGTATGAAATTAGTGTTTTTGGTTACTTTCCAAAATGCTTCAGCGTTTTTTTGTTTTTTTTTCTGTCAAACTATGTATAGTAGTAACTCGACAGTACTTGCACACTTAAGTTGTACCTTCTTTCCTTTGCTGTCTTCCACAACAAAATCCCTATGGTCACAGACACATTCTTCTGGGGTTTTTGTGTGTAGACATTTTTGTACATTTCACCACAATTCTGTTTTAAATCCTCCGTATCTTAACTTTAATACACCTTTAAATCCCGCTAACAAGCCTCCATCCTGATTGTAATCTCGTTTTAAATCTCGCAAGCAGAGTCTCCAATAGAAATGTAGAAATGTGTTGTCACTCAGTAGTTGGGGCGGGTTTAAAGTATTTAGAACGAATCAATGATAGATGCGAGTCAGGAAGGCGGGACATTGCCCAGCAGCACTGGGAAATGTATTTATTATTATTTTTTGTAGTAGGTTTTTTTTTTTTTTTTTTTTTTTGAAAAAGGGTAAAGTCAACGTGAATTGATTAACCATTTCCACAGTTTTCCCGGTGTTTTCGGTGTTTATTGGCTATCCACAGATTTCATTTTTTATTTTTGTTTGTATTATCAGGTTTTATCAGTTAAAACCGAAAATCAGAAGTCCTAATCATAATATAATAATTAATATTGCTTTCTATATAACAATATGTATTTCTCCAAACTGGGCATATTTACTACATAACAAAAAAGATCTTTAACATAATAAAGTAACAATTTCTTACCTAAACGAAGGTGTTTCTACAGCAGAAAATGGTTGCAGATCAAGAGCAATCCACTCCAGTATAGCTTTGTCAACATCTCGTTGTTTTTCTGATGAAATTTTAAAAACTCCCAGATAGAATTCCAAAAAAATCTTGTAGCTGAGGTTGCTGTTTTTTGTGTTTTTCTTGCTCCTGAAGTATGTTTTTGTAAACATTTGAGTGATGTCTTTCCAGGTGCCTTTTCTGATTGAAAGACTTCTCACTCAGATTCTCATGACACAGCTTGCACTGTTTTCTGCCATGCTGTAACTGTTGAAAACAACTGGCAGCATCTTTATAACATTCCTCAGTTTGCTCTCCCTATCTCCCATGTTGATATAGAGAATACTGAAGTGGTACTGATGCAAAATGTTACACTGGAGCATCTGGGGGTGGGGCTAATGCGATGGTCAATCAAAAGTTGAAAAACAGGTTTATCATCTTAAGTAAACAAGAAGTGAAGTTATGTTGGAATCAGGGTTGTGGAGTCTGGGGTGTGGAGTCAGGTGATTTTTTGGGTTGGTCAGAAGAGGCCTTATCATTATTTATGTGGCAATTCAGGGGCAGGGGTCCCCATGACTCCAGCATGTCACCTTAACTCCCTGGTAACCAACTTTTGGCCAATCAAAAGTCAGGACATAATTTCTGAAAACAGATTGCTGTAAAATGAGGTGAATTTAGGCAGAGCAGGGGTTTGGTTAAAATGACATCATTTGAAAATACTTCTAAGAGTGCAGAGAGAAATTAGACCTTCTTTTGCACCTGTATATTTTACAAGAGATGTGCACTGAGATGATAGAATCAGTTCTGGAACTAAGAAAGGGAAGGTGTCATAAGATTACAATAAATAAAAATAATGTGTTATTTACTAATAGCTGGTGAGAGAACTGCTTTCATTTTATCACCCCCAACACATAACAATACCTATGAAGTTACATGTTCTGTTAATTCAAACTGGACTTAATATATCAGAGTGTTTAATGTAAGGTAGGAGAGTGGAGCAGCTCCACGACCTCAGCTCCAGCGCCAGGCTCCAGAGCACACTGGTGAGCCTGAATCCAGCTCCAGCACTCCAGCTCCAGCTGCGCTCCGGCTCCAGCACTCTAGCTCCAGCTGCGCTCCGGCTCCAGCACTCCAGCTCCAGCTGCGCTCCGGCTCCAGCACTCCAGCTCCAGCTGCGCTCCGTCTCCAGCACTCCAGCTCCAGCTGCACTCCGGCTCCAGAGCACAGCTGAAAAACTGGCCAGCTCTGGATCCGGTTCCAGGTCTTGAAGCTGGCTCCAGATTCCGGAGCCGGAGCACGGCCAACCCTAGTTACAACAAAGAGAAAAGCAATCATTGTATTGACTTTAGTGACAAGAAAAATAAGAATGAAATGCATATTTACCTATTATTATTCACATATTTCAATAAAATATAAGAATGTCCTCTGTCATTTGATCCAAATATCATTAAATGCATGCATTTGATACTAAACAGGATTTTCATCTGTCAGCTGTTCCAGGGTCTGCTCAGTGCAATGACAAACTTGCAAAACCACAATCACTATTGGTCATTTACTGACAGCCTTTTGCAGGTAATCTCTCAAAATAAATAAATCATGAAGATTAAACTATACTTTTAACCCCTAACCTCAAGGGCAGGTTTGAGGAACATTGGTCCAGGGCAGTACTGTATTGACAAGGGAAGAAAATTGAGACCAAAACTGTGTATGCCTATTTCATAAAACATTTTAGAACTCTTCATGGGCTGTTTTAATTCCCTGGTTGTTCATCCACAAATTGTAGATTGGAATGAAGTGGGCTTCAAGAACACCCTTTGTTTCCCATATCCTGTGCCTGACCCACAGGTAATCTGCACCCTTTTCTTCATCGCAGAGTAATTGTGGTGGGAAAGTGGAGAAAATGTGAGGGTCACGAACCGCAGGGCAGACAGGGATGACAGGTTCTGCAATTGAGTGCCAGCATTGAGAACCTGCGAACCATAGTTTCAACTTTTTCACATGGAATTAGCTTGTATGCTGGTAGGAATGTTGTGATGATTGCAGTAATCGTTCATTGCCGTGTCAGCTTGAAGCTCACCTGGTTGGGAGGCAAGTACTGTAGTGTAAATAGCCTGGTCTAAGTTTGCTCAAAGCAAAGAAATCTAATTTACCTCTCAGATAAAAAAAACAAAACAATAATAATAATAACCAATGTGAAATGTAATACTAATGTTTCCAAATTATTTGTAATAATAATTTTCATTTTGACATTATGCAGCTTTCTGAAGCGTTGTCACCGGTAACCTTTTCCAACAGGAAGAATCAGGCAGTCAATGCTGATTGCTTAATGACAGATATATGGAGAACAAAGGAAGCCCTGATAGCTTCTTATGAAGTGAATGAGATCCAACTAGTCTGAACTGACAAGGGGAAGGTAAATTAGAAATGAAAACAGGCTGGTTTGTAGGTTTCATGTATTCATAGAAAGGCATATTGTATTTTTTCAAAATGCAGTACCAGTATTTCCATGACATTTCTGAAGAGATCAGTGTTTTACAGTGCCCCATGCACTTACGTAGAAACACAAAGTAGCTGCCTTTGCAGAAAAGAGACCTTAAATGAGCGTGGGAATTTAACAATTGTTAACCTCTGCTAGATTACAGCTGAGATACACTTGTTTTACTGAAAGGTAAAGTTTGCACTATATTGCCTATTTTGGTGGACAACACTCATCTTCATTCTAGCAGTCCGTCACCTCTCACAAGCATATTGTTCATCTCAGAAAAGTCTGCTTGTGACAGTAATTACGTGTCTATATTTAATAATGCAGTGCTCCCCCGTAGTCGGGAGCTATAGTTAAGAGACCGTGCTATTTGTGTTCTGCTTCATAACGAGAATACTAGTGTTAGTGTAATGGCATTATGGGGCAAATGGGAGCCATGACCGTACCGCCTCATAACCTGTTCCGCCGTATAAAGGGCTGCTTTATAAAGGGGAAGCACTGTATGTAATTTTTGTAAATATGTGCTGCACATGGTTATTACTTTTATACAACGCTGTTTATTAAATCTCAAGGGTTGCCGCATATATTTGTACCACATTTTACAGAATTGACTGTAAACGAAGTAACTATAGGTGTTAGATTTAAGTGCATTATTTGAATGCCAGAGGTGTTTAGTAATTATTAGAGGTCGCTCATTATTTTTTTTTTCTTTTAACCTTAGCTTTGGAGGTCTAATAACAAAATAAATCCAAATTGTTGTGTAAATTGAACTGAAAGGAGTTTTAAAGGGCATGTATCATGAAAAGTGGATAACCCAAGTACAAGAATGCACTTAACAGTAAAAGCAAAACAAAATAAAACTTGCAAACATAAGAAACAACAGGTCTTCTATATATTTTAGGATTGTTTAATGTTAGGGATAATATGGACTGCAGTAAAACTGTGACTGATATTTGCTGTGTTGTTTTATTTTGTATGCATAGTTTCTTTCAGTTGGTACTGTTTTTTGTGATTTTTTGAATTTTATAACACAAATTCACCCTATGCAGTGTATTTGTGTGATGTCCTTGTTCTTGTTTATATTAAATGATGGATTTTTATTACGGTAGTGTTGTTTCAGAAATGTAACCAATAGGGAGAGCAGTGTACCTTCAAAATAATGTATTTGCTTACGATTGTAAGTCGCCCTGGATAAGGGTGTCTGCTAAGAAATAAATAATAATAATAATAATATCACACTTGGAACATAATAAGCTATCACTTAGACTACTTAAGATTAACTTGTGACAAAGAATTAGATTTCTGGACTTTTCACAGTAAAAATGATGGGTGAATCACCAGCATACAATTAGTGCAAGCTTACAGGCCCAAGAAAATGTTTCAAATAGTTATCTCCACTTGAAGCCCACAAACCCCCAAAAAACAAACATTGAAAGACAAACACAGGGTGTTTAAGAAGAATTGTTGTAATATATTCATTACTATGCAATTAGTAGATAATTGGGCGATTGTTGTTTTAGAGATTTACAACTAAATAGGTTTCTGGAAAAGGGTTGGGTTGTCTAATGATGTTAACTGTGTAATTTTAGGTTTTGGCTTTGCCTTTACATACAAACACTCCCCCTCTGAATCAGAGGATTAGAGCTATTTGTGGTCGATCGGGAGAAACATTGTTATGTCTGTCTTTCCCAGGACTCAGGCTATTCTTTTTTTCTTCTGCTTGAGCTGTGTATTACAAGGGGGGAAAACAATAATGTGATTTTACTAAGAAAACCTGAATGCTGGGCCATTCAGTGAGCAAAGCCTGTAACAAATTGGTGGCACCTTTGCATTAGATAAACGTTCATAACTTTGTCCTGAAACAGATTATACAAACAACTTAGAGTTCCTGAACCATGTCTTCAATTGGCAGCCAATCTTTTAAAATGTTAAATTCACAGCCCTCCTGTGAGGCCATATTGACTTTCTTTTTTATTTTCTTATCTGAAGTTGTTGACCTCAGGAGAGGAGGAGAAGGTTATGAGGTCAAAGTCTTTTCCTCTTTGGATCTTGCGGCTTGCTGGGACAGGCTTGGCTGGAGAATGGATGCATTAGAACAGGGGTTGGGGGGGGTCAAGATTTTAATTCTGTTAAGGAACAGCTGGTTCGAGTTTCTCCTCACTACTCTCTCCCCTCCCTTCCCAACAAATCCAGGGAGATGAAAAATGTGTTCAGAGGGGAACCAGTAAAACAGAAAGATTTATGGTCTAAAGCCCTTGCTATTACCCTGGCATAGCATTAGGCAGGAATGTAATAACGTCAACATTTGGTCAAGTTCATATGAAGTTAAAACTAGGAAGTGGTTTCTGTGTTTTGGTCTCTTTTAACAGTCTGTTGAAACTTAATTAGAGAAGGACTTTTATGGGAAAAACTTGGTTTGAATTATAAAATATCGTAAAGTAATTCATTTTAAAAATGGTAGTATGCATTTCATTTTAATTAAAAATGTCTACTGTATAAACAAAACAGAGACAAATTAAGGACAGGTGTTTTCTTTATAATACCTTCCAGGACATAGTAACATTTTAAAATGGTATGTTGTAACCTAAAATAAATATACATTTATGATAATATACTTAAAATATATTCAAACAGACCTTAACTTTCTTTCCAGAGTTGGCCAGCATTTAGTTTACAGTAAAGAAAAATCAGCTGCACAGTTATAACTACAATAACAGTTGTTAAAACTTGAACTTAAAAATGAAAGTAAGTGGACGGTACTGCGGTAGCAACATTTGCTTATGCTTGGGTATAAAAGCATTTCTATCCCTCCTCCAGAGCTGGGTTGGATATTAGAGCAAGGCTACATATTATACTTCTGAGGGGGAAAAAATGTGACTCCTATAAAAGGCTTAATGCAAAGCTTGCTTTAGATTTTCTGTCTGCTTTCCCCTGAAAAGTTCGCCTCAGGCTGTGTTGGTGTGTGGCTCGGCAGCAATCAGAGGTCATAATTTCATTGGTGGTTAGCATCAGGTTAAATTTTTCTAGTACGTTACATTAACCAGAAAGTCTGTTTTTTGTTACTGTGTACACTGAATCAACCAAGGGCTGCAGGATGTTTTAGGTACTACAGGACTCTGTAAGGAGCACATGTCCTAATTTTTCATCAGATCTTTGTTCTTCCCTGGACACGCATGGTAATTTACATATGGATAAGTGTAAATAACTAAATAAATGATATTAAAATCTGCAAATATTCATATTAGAGATCATGGTGGTTTGGTAAGGGAGCCACCTAGTGGTGGCCCAGTAGCCTCTAAGTTAGTGATGTACCCACTTATTTATGTATTGTTTTAATAAAATAAAACCATCGACTTAACATTTTATTTTTTAATTTATTTTTTTTCTGTAGGAATGTGATCAGGTCCATATTGATGACGTGTCTTCAGATGACAATGGCCAGGACTTAAGGTACGTTTCATCTGTGATCCTGACATTTTACCTGTACAGTTTGCTGGTCATTTTTGCTGATTCAATAAATATAAAAATAAAAATTGCCCTTTCTCTTGTTTTCAATCATAGCACATACAACTTTGGCACAGATGGTTTCCATGCAGCGGCAACCAGTGCAAACCTCTGCCTAGCAACTGGCGTACGAGGAGGAGTGGACTGGATGAGAAAACTAGCCTTCCGGTATAGACGAGTAAAAGAAATATATTCCACCTACAAAAACAATGTTGGTGGTAAGTTGTCATCCCAAATAAGTATTGTTGTTGGTTTGTCAAAAAAAAAGTAACATGTAAGTAAACATTTTACATAAACTTGGGAAAGGTCTGCTTCATCTTTGTATTTTACTTTAACAGTTTCAAATGTACAGTAGCTTCAAGATTTAAAATAAAATAAAATACCTGGTAGACTTTCCGACTAAACAAGCTTTCTTGTTACATTCTAGGTCTGCTGGGTCCAGCTAAAAGGGAAGCCTGGTTACAATTGCAAGCAGAGATAGAGGCCTTGACAGATTCCTGGTTAACACTGGCACTTAAAACACTCTCATTAATTCACTCAAGGTAAATGGATATTTTCAGACAAGACAAACAAAAGAAACTATATATATATATATATATATATATATATATATATATATATATATATATATATATATATATATATATATTAAAAGAAGTGTAAGAGACCTAATCTTGTCATATATCTCTTTTAATCACATAAAAAACATTGATCTCAGCTCCACCAACCTAAAACTTTTGACCCTACTCTTTCCTATGTATTATATGATGAACTAACAGGGTCAATAAATCACCCCTGGTGGAAAACATCAACACCAGTTAAAGGACATTTAAAACTAAGTCAGTAAAGGTTAATCTAATGGTCTATAACTCCAAGAACAACCCAGAGAACAGTTGTACTGCTAATCTTTTCTTTTGCTTGTTTTTAACCGTTTCTTTTTCTTATAGGTCGAACTGTGTGAATATTCTAGTCACAACGACACAGCTCATACCTGCCCTGGCAAAAGTCTTGCTCTACGGACTGGGCATAGTATTTCCAATCGAAAATATTTATAGTGCAACAAAAATAGGTAAGAACTAATAAAGATGTTTTTTATTATTATTAACTGATACTGTACTCTAAAACAGTCTCACTGTTTATTCTAAGACGTTTCATATTTATTTTTGCTAACTAAGCATTAATACTGGTAATAATCCCCCCCCCCCCCCAAAAAAAAACTAGGAAAAAAGGGGGGTAAATCAATTCATAAATGTTATATAGCATTGACAAGGATTGAGAAGGAAACTCATGTGTGCATGTGTGTGCATATTGTGAGCTCTAAAGATTTCTCATCAGTCTTAATGCAAAATAAATAAAATACCAACATTTTTGAAAATGTTCTAGTTTTATACAGTTCATTTATTGTGTTGTATAAACACAAGTGTGTACTCTATGGAAAGCAGATTGAAACATATTTTTGTGTGATTTTGTTGTATGGAAAGTAGAGACATACGAGATGGTTGATGTTCAGTTCTAAGGAAGGGGCCTAATCAGACTTGGATTATTTTCTTGGACCCAAGCCTGAATTGGGCCTCTCCTTTTTCAGCTGTACATATGAAACCACTTCTGCAAATGTATGTCATTCCACAAAGACTTATACTGTGTATACATGTATGTGTGTATGTGTATATATGTATGTATATATATATATATATATATATATATATATATATATATATATATATATATATATATATATATATATATATATTTATAATTAGAGGTTGGCATGGGTACCCAAAAACCCAGGTACCCATCGTGTTTTAAATTACCCGATCCTACCTGGGTCTCTCTTTACTACCCGGGTAGCCATTTATTAATTTGAGAATTTAAAGAAAATGTAGGAAACATGACAATGCAGTTGTAAGCGCAGGTCTCTGGCCGTCATAATAAAGACAACGTTAAAGCAAGCTTTGCATTAAGCCTTTTCTTAACTGACAAAATATCAATGTTTTACAGAAAACAATAACACAAAGCAAGCCGCAAGTACACCTCAATAATAATAACTGCAGCAACTATTCTTATCAGGAACTAAATCAGAAAGAAAACAACATAACAACATCCTGTTGGGTTTATGTCAGTGATCCATTAATAACCGTGTGGCTTCCAATACAGAATGCTTTATCTACAGTTATTGCGCAGATATAGTTTCTTATAAAAAAATATCAAATAAGTAGCTTTTATTTAAAAGTAAATAAGCAAATAAATAACATAGAATAATGTGGAGCATGTTAAGTGTGCTTCCTCCTTTGAATGAAATATTTCCTTGGCAGAGTTTGCAAATTCAGTTTTCTCATGTTTGGTAAAGAAATTCCACACAATGCTTTGCTTGGATGCCATTGTTCTGTATTCACAAGACAGAATTTAGTGATCAGGAACGGCACTTCATTGTTAACCAAACAGACGCACATGTCTCTTTTGCGACTGCTGTCAAAACCCAGCCTGCTCAATTTACGGTAGCTGTTGCGACAGTCCATAATGTAATAGCGGTACTGTACTACTGCATTCGTTTTAAAACTGAAAATAACAGCCATGTTAACAACAACAACAACAATAACAATGGAATATGGCCAATATATGTCACAAAGAATCCTGTGCATTTAACATTAATAACTGTATTATTATTATTATTATTATTATTATTATTATTATTATTATTATTATTATTTTGATGTTTCATTCTGAAATGTAAGAAATGCCCAAGGAGAAAAATATACAATTTCAAACTACATTAGTCTCCAAGCTGGAATAAACCGCTGTCTAATTGAAAACAAAACTGGGGAATCTGTCAATATACGCACTCAACCCGACTTCGTCACTTCAAACAATGACTTTTTAGCGGTTTGTAAACGCTACACAAAAAGACACATCTGCACATTATCCACCTCTCTCCGACACAGACTAACAAATGATTGAAATCCGAGACGGCATTGAATTTATTTGTATTCCTCCTGTGCCTCCGTTCTGCAGAATCAACAGTGTTTTGAGAAAAAAAAAATGAATCCGGTGCCATCTCAACTCTGCCTCTTGGTGGATCTTTTCAATGGCAATGTACAATTCAACACGTATCAAACATTTACTTACATGTTTCAATCAAATTAATTTACTCATCTTAACTTAGTGTGAAGTTCAAAGTTATAAATGGGACTACTTTTTTGGTCCCTTTATTGGCGTAAGGATATTTAATAAAAAAACAAATATTTTTTTGCTAAACATGATTTCTGTTTTTTTGGTTTTTTTTTAAATCCACTGTTTGACCTGGATTATAACTGCAGTAAGGCCTTTCAGGATGTCCGTCTACGTCCACTATGAGGACTTCTCGGGAGTTGGAGGCACTTTCGGGAAGAACTATAGTTACCTCCAGGGGACAATGGCGTCGGGCATTTAGTCCCCTGTTGAGATTATATTATATTATATATATATATATATATTGTGAGATAGCAGGGAGGGGGTTAAAGCCTCCCTGAAGAAAAAAACATGTGAAAATGCACGTCGGTTTATTGTTTAATTGTTTTGCGTTTCTGTTAATCAGTTTTGTTAATTGTTTATTGCTTAATGGTCCCCTGCACCTGGAGATTATTATTAAATTAGAACTGGGTGCAGGGTATAAAGGACAGGCAGTCAGATTATTCGGGCTGCTGTGTAGAAGGAGGCAGAAGTGAGGTGCTCTGCTTCCGAGCAGTCCTGAGAAGTAAGTGCTGTGTTAAGCCCGCGTGGTTTTTGTGTATGGTGGTGTCAGGTAAACGGCTTAGCCGTCCTGTGAGTTAGTCAGGGAATTACCTGTTTAATTAGCGCTCCAAAACGGAGTTGGGTTTTGTTTTGTGTTTGTTTTATTTTTGTATTTATTAAAAATATAGCACGTCAGCGCGAGAAAATCCATTTCTGTGTACTGGGTCGTATTTTTAGAGGGGCACGAACCCGTGAGTGGTGCGAGTCTTCTACTATATATATATATATATATATATATATATATATATATATATATATATATATATATATATATATATATATATGTAATACAAACTTAAATGTTGTACTAAATTTTTAATTAGGTCACATAGAACGCTATGGTTCATTAGGACTGAGTTCTGCACTGCTGTTATTTATTTATTGTGTTTTTGTATTCTCTTTTAAAGGCATTTTGTTTAATGAAGGAGGACCATGCTAGGTGCCACCCACTATTAACAATGATTACTCATTTCTGTTCTCAGGGAAAGAAAGTTGTTTCGAAAGAATAATCCAGAGGTTTGGGAGAAAAGTAGTATACGTTGTGGTGGGAGATGGAGTAGAAGAGGAGCAAGCATCTAAAAAGGTAATATATTTTCCCAAAATGTTTCCTTCTATTTCTTGCAGTATGTCCTCCTCATGTGTAAACATACAAACATCACTGGAATTTCAAAATGAGCAACTGGCACTTACCAGGAAAAGGTCTTGTATAGCGGACAGTACAATACAATTATGCAGAACTTCTCTATCTAGAGCTTAAACTTGCATAATGACATGTAATGCTATACAAGTCTGCTCAGGTATGAGTACTTACCCATAAATAGAACTAGTATTTAAGAGGCTTATATCTTTGTTGTTGAAATTAGGAGATTTATGCAAATGACAAGCACATTGAAAAAAGAACAAGAAAAGCTGACTGGCTGAAAGCTTTGATGTATACCATCATGTGGTTTGATTGCAGCTCAAGCACTTAAACATCAGAGTGTATATTTCTTTTGTTGTATGAATGAGAAGATTTGTGTTACCTGCTGCCTGGTGACAAGAATTGTGTATTCAGCTTTTCTAAGAGGCTTTGAAGTAAACTAAATTCCCTCACAATAACCACATCCTTGAAAATATTAATTAACTTACAGGCATAGACCTGACCTAATGAACTGAAAGGTACTTTTATTATCAACACTAAGGTGTTGTGAAAGACAACAAAGAGTAAAAAACATCTTTTCACTGTTTCCGTTCTATCTAACTGGGTTTTCTCAGTTGGCAAAGTAAGCGCCAACATGTCCAGACAAGCTACTTTTTGGCCTAATGAAATCAGTTGAACAATGACAGTTTGCTAATGAAATATAAATCTGTTCCTGGGAGTATATTCCTCTCTATCTATTGAACTAATGAACTTGTCAATAAATCAAGTAACGACATTCTAAACAGGATTGACGGCTGTGGTTAAGACTGAAGGCTGTTTTGAAGTCAGCTCTGTGAATGAATGTCTAATCTTAACTGATGAAAGCACATCTTATGCCTGAGCAGTACAAGTAATGTGACGGGGTAATGGCTTTCCATCCTTCCTCTTAGGGAAACATTTAAAAAGCTTTATTTTGCAGTCCACCTTTGACAACACTGCAAGCTGTGTACACTGTATAATATGCATGTTATATATTATATAATTTATGGTCAAGCAGTTTAAATGTAGTCCAACTAAACATGCATAGTTGAGCTGAGTATTTTTTTAATTAGAAAAGAGATAACGTCTTAAAGCTGTTAAACTTTTAAAGTAAAGGCAATTTACACAACAAAAGGAAAATACCTTTTCTAGGGTCAGTGCAAGCATTATTCAGTGGAGCACATACCTTCTGAGACTATGTACCTTTGATAAGCATTGGTAATGGTCCGAGAAAATGTTTTGAAGACTTCCCTTGACATAAATGATGTAGGTTGTGGCTGCATGGGATGATCTGGGGGTTTGCTGTTGCCATGATGTCATGCTGTTTTCCTAATGCAAATTGTATCACTTTTTTTATATTTTATTTATCACAGATATTATTATTATTATTATTATTATTATTATTATTATTATTATTATTATTATTTATTTCTTAGCAGACGCCCTTGTCCAGGGCGACTTACAATCGTAAGCAAAAACATTTCAAGCGTTACAATACAAGTAATACAATAAGAGCAAGAAACATTGTCTTATTGCTATTCAAAAATGTATGTTTTTTGTATATTTGTATTTTATTTATTTTATCTAGAAGAAGAATCTTTATTTTATAAAGCTCCTAAATGCACGCATCTCAAAGCGCAGTACAAACAAAAAAAAAACAGAAAACTATATATCCATACAGAATATTAAGAGCATACGTAATATAAAAAGAAATTACACAAATCAAAAATAAAAAATGCCTGAACATAAGTGTGTCTTTAACTGTTTTTTTAAAAGCCTCAACGGTCTTAGAATCCCTGATAGATTGAGGAAGGTTGTTCCAAAGTTAGGGCGCATAGCAGCAAAACGCCCTATCGCCCATGGAGCGAAGCTTAGTTTTGAGTATTGCCAATAAACCAGAGGATGAAGAACGTAGATTATGTACGGGTGTGTAACGTGTAAGCAATTCAGCAATGTAACATGGAGCTAAACTGTTCAGAGCCTTATAGGTTAACAACAGTATTTTAAAATCAATCCTGCTCTCAACCGGCAACCAGTGCAGAGAAGCAAGAACCGGTGTAATATGGGCACCCAGTTTAGTGCCAATTAAAATGCGAGCAGCGGAGTTCTGAATATATTGTAGCCTGCTGATAGCAGCCTTGGAGACACCTGCAAACAACACGTTGCAATAATCGAGCCGGGAAGAAACAAAGGCGTGAACTAGCCTTTCTGCATCAGGCACAGCCAACATAGGGTACAGACGAGCAATGTTACAAAGGTGAAAAAAGGGTACCTTGGTTAAAAAGTTGTTTCATATCTAAGTGTTTTTGTCTTATGTATGTTGTGTAAAGCACTATGAGACACTTTTTCTTGGTGTGAAGGGCACTATATAAATAAAGTTTGATTTGATAAATCACCCAAGAGTCATATTTCTCAAAGTCTGTATATTTGTTTTGTTTTTTTGAGTGGGCAAAACCTGATTGTCATCTTTACCTGTACCATTGACACTGCCAAAATCTAAATATAAAAAAGATATTTGTCTACGAAGAGATTCCTTTGTTAGGTTATACTTTTAACAATGTGAAAGGGAAAGAAAAAAGAAAGAAAAAATATAAAATTGCCAGTCTCCGGAAATAGTGTGTAAACTGTCTTTTTGCTCAAGCATTGTCTACTTACAAGTATTAATGTTTATTTAATTGCTTTATACCAAAACGCTTCCTTGTCAAAGCTAAACAGTTTGTCTTGAGGGTTGAATATCTCTGTTTGCTAAACCGTTTCTAGATTTGATTGCTTTTCCAAAGTAGGCTGTGTTTTCTTACATTTCTTCTTTGCTCTGTTCACAGCACAATATGCCCTTCTGGAGAATTTCCAGCCACTCTGACCTTATGGCCCTTCATCACGCCTTGGAACTGGAGTACTTGTAGCAACCACACCACTGAGCCTCATGCCACGCTGACCCACAGACTACACTGCAGAACACTGCAACGTGTCCAGAGTGTTGACATAATGCCGCAATTTGTCTTAACCTTTCACCTTTCTCTGAATTGAGGAGAATGAATTGATGGGATGGCAGGGGCTGACCCCAGTCCTGTAAATTTGCTGACTTTAAAAAGCTATCAAAATGTTTTAACGACCCTCATTGTACTTCGTTGCTACAAGGGTTCACACCTGTGAAGAAATCAGAGCTAACGTTTAACACTGAGCCTACAATCGCACAAAGTCTTTGCCATGGCAATTTCTCTTTTTTCAATAAAAAGTACACTGAAGACTTAATTGAACAAAGACAGTGGAATACATTTGCATGTGGGGAAGGTTTTTGATGAACACTCACGCCCAGGGTACTCTATAATTTCATATTTATGAACTGATGGCTTTGTGTCACAATCTCCTTTGAAGGTACTCGAATATGGAGTTATGCCTTTTGACAACACAACACACATTTAATTCCGTCGCAACAATAAGTAGTTTATAAAACTGATTTCTAGTAATTTAAGAAAAAAAAAAAATTACATCGCTGAGACAATCATGTACAGAAAATGACATTTGTTTGTGTAAATTTGTAATCACTGGACTATACCTTCACATATTGTTTAGGAACGTGCTATTGGAAGGTAGCAATGCCTTGTTGTTGAAGTATAAAAGGCATTGTGTGCACATCAGGTTGTGATGTGCCTTAGTGTTGATGTGTTAAAGTGCAACTGTTTTTTTTTTTTTTTTTTTTGTGCATTATAAATATGTAGATAATGGAATTTTGTGATAACTTGTTTTGTCAAGACCAGAAGCATGCCAAGTGTCAACAATAATTTGTATTTTATTCTTTACAATCTCTACTCTTTCTCGGTGTTTCTCTTTCAGCAAGGTCAGTGCTAGCCATGAATCTCCACTAGAAAAAAGGATGTTCTTTTTAACCTTGTGTTAGCAGTAAATGGCTTCCATGTACTCTTTGTTCTTCTTTTCTACATTGCAGCTCTGTGATACTCCCCTATATTAAAACTCTGCTTGAGTAGTAGTTTTAAGCCTCAACCTCCTGATACAAAATAAATGTGTAGGATATAGTATATATTTTTATTACAAAATGTTTTGTTTTTTTAATCACTAGAAAATATGTTTTAATGAACTAGAGTTCTTGTAGATTTTTTTTTTTGTATTAAACCAATATATATATATATATATATATATATATATATATATATATATATATATATATATATATATATATATAAATTAAATCGGACCTAGTTACAATGAAAAACCACAACTTTATATATATATATAAGTTGTGGTTTTTCATTGTAACTAGGTCCGATTTAATTTTATATATATATATATATATATATATATATATATATATATATATATATATATATATAAAACATAATTACTGATTGATATTTCTCAGGTCTTGAACCTTGTAAAATGTCAGCACCTCTTAAAAAAAAAAGAAGGTTGAGAACTTCTTTGTTCTGTTTACTGTGAATTTCTTGCCCTGGAACTTACCAATCTTTTTTTATGATTATTGGCCTCCTACAATCACTGTAGAAGAACCTAATTTCTGTTTGTTTATGCTGTTTCTTTGAAACGGGCTTCTTTTAGCGTCAGCTTTTCATCAGATCTGCAAATTAGCTTATTTTATTTAAAAGCATCTACCTCCTTGTAATGGGGGCTACATATTGCTGCTAGATCAATGTAACAGTAGACACTTTAAGTATTTTATAGAAACCAACAGCATAGGCTGTTTTTTTTTGGGTTTTTTTTTTTGTCCTGTTCAATGCAACAGTTGCTGTTTTTAGCTTTTTTTAAATTTGCATAATGCAGACTGGAAACCAATAGGTGACCTGGGTCTCACTGTAAAAACAAGTTTGTTGTGTCTGCAAAAGATGTGTACAGATTTTTGTCGCATTCATTTTTGTGTTTAAATTAATAAAACTTGATTTGTGAACTGTTAACAAATAGGTGGTTTATTTTAAAATACTAGATTAATGAATGTACTTTAAGATTCAGTATTTCTACCATAACAGATCGCATGCTTTTCAAATATCAATCTCATTTGTTTAATACATTGCTATTGATGCATTCCTTCAGAGACACAGAGACAAGGTCAGTTAAATTGGGTTTTTAAGCATCTTTAAAGATGACCCAAATAAATAGTGTACAATTAATGAGTCAGAATGGCAATCAGATTGATAGATTGGTATATGTTGGTGATTTAGTTTGGATTCCTTTGCTGAGGAGCCGGCCAAAGTTCGTCTAAGGCTGACTTGAGTATGCTGGGGTATTAAGAGGCGGAACTTTTCTATCACTCAATTATACAAAAATACAAAAGCAAGTAAAGCTGTGGCCAAAGATTTTTGCATCACCTGTATAGAATTACCTAATTTTGCTTCATAAAGTCAAATGAAACCTGCTGAATAATGTTTCATTACCATATTGAATTACATACCACTTTGTAGTTTTCCATATACTAAAATTACTCTTATGGCTTACAGTAGACTTTTGCGGTATCATTTTGTGGTTTCTTTGATGACATGATGTTAAATAGAATATCTGAATTATTTTCATGTCGTTTTTTTTTTTTTTTTTTAATTATGTCTTAATCCTAAAATTCTAGGCGATGCAAAACCTTTGGCCATAGCTGTATAAATAGAGAAGCCTGAAGATTTAAGTAATGATTAGATTGGACGAGAGAAAATGAAGGTCATCCCTGCAATTTCTTTAACTGCAGCTGCAGATACATTTTAACATTCTACAAAAGGTAAAATCATACACAGCATTATTTCATATAATTCATTATTTTTTTCTTATAATGCTACTTTTACCAGACCCTCAGAAGGTGCAAATGGTCTTCTAAACCCTGTGGAGGCTAAAGAAGAAGAAAAAAACAACCAGCAACTGAATCATATATTTGGTTTTTCATATTATCATCGACATTTTTTACTCAACAAGACTAGGAAGAACTCAGCTTGCAAAATTCATGTAATTGATTTAAGCACAATGAAAGTCTGTTCTCTTACACTAAAGTACTTCTACTGCAAGTCTCATTTCACTATTATACTTTAGAGTCATTTCACTCTGAAAAACAAAAAATCTTCCTTTATTTTACCCCACTTCCTTTCTTTGTCAGTAAGAGATGTGTTTGTGTATTTGGCCCTTTCCCTGTTTCCTTGCTTGTTTTGGTGTGCGATGGAATGGTCTAAATGAAGGGTTTGTGACAGAACAAACGGAAATGTCTGTAATTGAGCAAGCCGTCCATCTCCTGCTTCTCAAGGATTTGCTAATCCTGTTAACTACTGTACAGTCTTGAGTGATGGAAAACAGTTTACAATAGCACCAAAGCAGCCGCAAAATAGCATTAAGGCACTTGAATATGTTAAATATATAAAATTATGAATTATTTGTTTGTTTATTCATGAATTAGGAGTCGGTGCCAGTTCTGCACCTCTTTCTTTGCAGCACAACCTAGCTGACACCCACAAATGTGATGCCACCATTTTCTTTCTTTTGAAAACTGCTGTACACACCATCAGGCCTCATCCTCTGCCCATGCAGCTGAAAAGTGTATTGGAATGTGAGTGTGAGAAACTGGTCCCAAATTAAATCTGTGTATTGTACTTGCAGATTAACATTCTGTTGATTATTAGAAGCATGCCTGTCTATCTCAACCATTTAGGGGTAGGTGTACTAAGGGCCAGTTGCAGTGCAAACATACCACAATTTGCATTTCGTTGTGACACTTAGCAAAGTATACATTTTGTCGTATGGATTAAGAGAAAATGTGTTAATGAAAAGAGCTGCAATATACTAATTTCAGGGGTGTGCAATTTTTGAAAAAAACTTGTTGTCCAAACAAGGGACAGAATGCTAGAAAAATCTGCTTGTCAGTGTGCTCGCTTTACCGCAGTGAAGTTTACCATGGTAAATTTGCACTGGAATTCTTCAGTTTACCATGTTTGTACTCGTCTGTACCCTAACCATGCTTCCCTATGCTTTCAGTGCTTTAACAATATAGCAGAAAACCTTTGTTTGAGTCTATGTATATTTTAGTTGTGTAAAGGAAAGAAAGTACAGTACATAGAGTAGGCTACGCCAGGGCTTCCCAAACTGTGGTCCGCAATGACATTCTATGTTTTTTTTTTATTATTAATAGCAAGAAGCAGGCGTCTGCGGCAGCTGTAATTATAGAAAAATAAAGTGTAGCAAGGGAGTATTGGCGGACTGTCAATCAAAGCAGAAATTCACAAATCAGAGCTAACAGATTGCCTACCTGTAGGCGGGATGTAAAGCAAGAGCTTTGACAATAGGGCAATGTTAAGGTCATGTGGCAGATGTTAAAAGCGTGTTCAGTTTCAATAAAATTACAATATGTCTAATCCGCTACCAAAGAATATGTTTTGCAAAGTATAAAGAACAAAAAAAGGCAGCTACAGGAGTTTGAATGCATTTGTACCTTGGGCTCAGTTTTGAGGTGTTGGAATGTTTTTTTTTTTCTTTTGTAGAAACATTTTCATACTAACTTTTGTAATAACATTCATTCAAAAATTCATTTGATGCCTATGATGAATATGTTTTTGTTACTAAGTAGCTATTAACATTTAAAATATTGAGTCATTTGATGTATGTTTCAATATTAACTAAATCAAGTTATGAATCAAACTGATAAATCTTGTTACATACCGGTAATTGATTTATTAATGTTTGTATATACTGCTATTTTATTGATTGCTGGCTCATTCACAGTCATCTTAAAATAACGCTAGAATACGTTTTGTTGTAAAATAATAAATACAAAAAAAAGTTTTTGACTGATTCAAATTTCGCTGCAGATGGATTTATTTTTGTAAGTTTTCTTTTGGTTAAGTGGTGCAGCTGTGCTCAGATTTATTTTTTTTGGGTGGGGGGAGATGTTGCAAGCCAACTGAATGTGATTTTTGCAAGTTGTATTTGGTTGTACAGAGCAGTTGCGAATAAAGTAACTTAAGCAAGGGCTCTCGTTTCCTTCTGTATTGTGTGCATGACAGTTATTGTATGAAGTAACGGCTGGATGTTTTAGTTACACAGCATTCAGAAATGAGGATTTAAGAGTTATGTTTTTGTGCACGTTGTACTGGTTTTACTCAAATGTGATTCCTGTTCAGGTATTTATGAATGGGAATAATAAGAGACATGCACTTTCCTGTTTGCTGACCAAGAAAAATAACTGCATTTCCAGAATCAATCATAGCAAGGTACTTAATTTAAAAGTTTGATGAAAACATCTGTTTAGTTTTTGCAATTTATTTTATTCACTAAAATTAATGTGTTTCAAAAAATATATTTTCACTCAGTGCATATTCTATGCAATTTCCATCTTTCACAATATCTATTCAAATGAATAAAGGACAGTTTAGATTAGCTTTATTTAAAATGTTACAGGTTTAAACATATAAAATGTTTTTTTTAATTTTACATTTTCCCAAGGGGTGCTAATGGTGGGCTGCAGTGCCTAATGCAGCTGAACAAGTGGGCCTCAGGTAAAAAAACTTTGGGAACCCCTGGGCTATGCAAGTAAGTACTTTTTGTTGTATTTCAGTTGTCTATGGACTACATAATTAGTGAGAAGAAAAGATTTCAGTTTGTGTTTAATTAAATAACTCTGCAATGATTTGTTTCCGTGTTTCCCTTCCATTATTAAAGTGAAGTTTAAAATAAAGCACCTTAAAACATAAAAGAAACCAAAACAACATATATTCATTGCCACTGTTATTTAATATAGACTATTAATAAATACAAAAAAATGGTTTATTTTATATTTTACGGTGCTTTATTTTAAAGTAACTAAAAGGCAGTTTAAACAGGTTTCACATGTGAACAGGTGGTTGAAACAGCTATTTTTGTGACAGTTTTTATGACGTCACAGAAACCCTGGATGAAATTATTTTCCTGTAACTCACTGAAGCCCATCTATTATTCTATTTATAGATATAGGAATATATATATATATATTCTATATATAGGAATAGGAATTGGGGAGGGCAAGGTCATTTTATTGTTTGAATACATTATTGCAATTTAGCTAAAATTTAGATTTAATCTGCCCCTGTTACTTTTATGTCATAGGACTACAAATTATAAACAAATAATGAATAAAACTCTTGTCTCGCTTTCTTTGGAGGAGGGTCACAGAGAAAGGACACCCCATGAATGTTTATAGAGTATTGTGGTTATTCCACAGATAAGGATGGCCTTACCTAATTACCTAAAATGACCTAAATAATGTCTTTGCATTGGAATTGCACTGAAGTTAATTAAGAGTAGGGAAATTTATTTCAAAACCTTAATTATACAGCTTTGACTGATTGTCTGATTGTCAATCGTCTCCCACTGGAAAAAATGTACAGTCCAAGTCTGTTGCAGTCAAGCTTTGGTGTAAAACTCACATGTGTACAATATCTTTCAATATCTTCTAATATTGGTTGACTTGCATATACAAATTCCAGAATTACTGTTAGTGGTGTTTTTAATAACCGCTTCTGAGTCTTTAAATTCCTCATCTGAGGCTTGTGGAAATTCGTATGTGCTGAGAAGTTCACCCAAGAGTTCAGGCATTCTGCAAGATAAGCTATGAAGGGGAATGTGTAGCAGGGATGTGAAATCACATGGATATAGTCAATGAGTCACAGAGAATTCAGGCAGGGCAATAAACTAGCATACAATACATCCCGTACCTTCTGTTATGATACATGGATATTATACAATAGACTGTAGACACTCAGTTACAGCAAATCATCCTTTCACAAATTGTATATACAGCAACAATAATCTATAGCAATGTCAAGTAAAAGAGGATCTTAATAAAGCAAGAAGCTTTGTCTTAAAACGTGTTAGAGAGCTTGCAGATTTAGCATCGGCAGCAAAGGATTACGTCATCTTGGATTAAGAAATGTAAATGAACAAGTACCAAAGTCAGTTTTACAATGAGGGACAATATTGAGTTTTCCTCAGATCTTGAAGAATATGCTGTGGCTCACCCTCCAAAAGCAGGAGAGATATTTTGGACAGTGACTATTTGAACAATTATATATCAGGACTAACCAATAATACCTTCTTCTGACAGACATAGGAAGCCAAGATAAAGCAGAACACAGATCACACTAGAACACACATCTGAACAGACTGCTATGCAAAGTGTCAAGCTTTGCAAAGCAGAAGTAGGGGCTGATTGGTAAACAATCACCATATGGGCTCCCGAGTGGCACATCCAGTAAAGGCGCTCCACGCGGAGTGCAGGATGTGCCCTATAGCCTGGAGATCGCAAGTTCGAATCCAGGCAATGTCACAGCCGACCGTGACCGGGAGTTCATAGGGGGCAGTGCACAATTGGCTGAGCGCTGCCCGGGTAGGGAGGGCTTAGGTCGGCAGGGGAATTCACGGCTCACCGCGCATCAGCGACCCCTGTGGCCGATAGGGAGCCTGTGGTTCTGCAGTGGAGCTGCCAGATCTGTGTTGTCCTCCGGCACTATAGGTCTGGTGGCATTGCTGTGGATCTGCAGTGCGAAAAATGACGGCTTGGCTGGAGCACGTTTTGGAGGACGCGTGTTCCAGCCGCCGTTTCCCGAGTCGGCAGGGGGGGGGTTTGTGAGCGGTGAACCGAGGATACAGATAATAATTGGGCATACTAAATTGGGGAGAAAACCGGGGTAAAAAATTGGCGACTACTAAATTAAAAAAAAAAAATAAACAATCACCATATTCTATCACAACAGAAATAATTGTTTGTCAATATAAAGTCTCGTGGATCTACTGTATTCAAACAAGGTAGTGATCTATAGACAGCATTCATTTAAGAATTGGTTCTTGAAACAGTTGTATTGATGTTTTTTAATAAATATTAGGTGGGAATCAAGTTAAAGTCGGAAGTATTTCAAATGTTTTAAATGTTAAATCAGAGCAATGTTTATTTTCAGAACATTTTTGTTTCTAATATTCTCAATTGTACAGCATTTCTATTGCAGCGTCAGGATAATGTTCAACCTCACACCACCCAAAAAATATAGAAATATTTTGCTGAAACTTTATATAGTGTGCCCAATTATTTTACCCCCGATTTTCTCCCCAGTTTGGAGCGTTCAATTATAATTTTTTTTCTCACTGCAGCAATAGGCGGTCCGAAGGTTCAGTGGGCATCCTCCAATCCCACGACCAAGCCAGCTTCCTCTTTTACACCCAGGAACTCGAGAGCGGATGTCAGCGAGCTACCGACCTCTGGAGGGCAAAGGCCAGCCCTGCAGGTGTCCACTGAGCTCGCTGGACGCCTGGCCAGTAGGGTTCACTGTAGTGCGATGAGGAGAAACAGTCCCTGATGGTTTTGCCTCCCTAACCTACGGGAGCGTCAGAGCCAGTGCGACGCTTCCTTCAGAATCCTCAAAGACTGGCGACTCCGCACAGCCAGGACGCGAACATGTGCAGTATGACTCATCCCTGCACACTATGCGACTGTGCTTTAAATTCTTTTAAAGTCAGATTGGTAGTTAATTTTAAGTTTTGGTGAGCTCAACACTGTCATGTGGTCCATAACACATAACTGTCCTAAAACATAACTGTTTATCTATAAAAACTAAACTAGCCTTTTAACAGACAGCTTTACTTGCACAAGCGGACAGGAGTGGACACTGCATTCTAGTAATTGAGACACAAGCAATAATTCTAACAGGCAATAAAAATAATACACTTTACAAATAGTGTATTCTCTTTACAGCTGGCCCAAGTATTTATAACAACACTTCTGGTTTGAAAATGCTTCTGAAATCCTAAGAGAGCATTTAAAAAACATCAAACCCTATTGCCACAGGGAGCTGGGTTAGTTTAAATAACACATGAACAATATTTATGAGCTCTATTTTATGAGGTGGTCAAAGCACAGACCATCCAGTCTGTAACATAAGACAAGATAAAGAATAAAGACTTTTTTTTTCTAACTACATTGGAGAATTAAGCATGCATGGAATTTTATTTAAATCTATACTTTTTAATGTTAAAATGAATTATGTTTTCATATTCTGTCTAAATGATAATGCAGAGCAATGTACAGCTGACAGGAACAGCATTTTACTTGTCTGTTATTCCTGAGTTGTTACAAAATAATAGACTTATACTGCATATATCCCTGTGAACTTTGTATGACTTAGAAGCCTAAATAATGGAGCAGTGAGTTTCTGAACCTTTGTCTTTTTAAAGAACAGCTAAGATTTTCTATCTTTAAAACAGGTTCACCTATGTGTTGTTTTCTGTTGATTCATTACTGCACAAGTAGGACATATCTGAAGATACATATAGTCCACTGGCTGTTGGCTCAATGAAACATGGGGCAGTTTTTGTAGCATTAACAATTGGTAGACTGCAGTTATGCTAGTTATGTGAATATGCACTATACAATATGTCATATTTGGTTTAATACCATACATAGACTTGTAGTAAACACAAACCTAAATTAGCCGCACATACGAAACATTTATTACTTTATTATAGTTCTGTTTTAGAAAGCGTTTAGACGATTCCTTTGATTAATAAGGAACTCAAATAAACTGTATGCATCAAACAGGTCATTCATATTTCATAGACTTTTACAGGTAATAAAACATAAATGTTTTTAAATGATTTCTTCAAGGATATTTAGCCATATAAATTAACATTACATGAGGCAGTCTGCTGCCCAGCAGGGACATCCTTGCCCAGACACCAGCCATAAAACTATAGCATGATGATAAACAGCACTTGCATGATTTATTGAAATACTCAGACAGCAATTTCATGCAGATTGACATTGAGAGTCACTAGGTTTAGAGTACCACTACTGAAAAATATTATATTACAAGTATATCAAACACAAGAACTTGATCCTGCTGAGTTTCTCTACAACTAGAAAGGCCTTTAATAGTTGTATGTTACCTTGCAATCGTTAATGTATTTAAAGTCCTTTGTTCTGTGGACAAGTCATATCGTAAGCTTTCGAAAAACATTGTTTTAAAAAAAAGCATGGAATAAAAATGTGCATTTTCAGGCTGCCTCTAAGTTTGTTGAGTTTTTTTGTACAGCTGAGTGGTTTCTCGTGTTGCATCAGGCTTGCAAGCAAAGCGAGTCAATTTGTCATACAGGAGCCACTAACTAACACTTTGGGAACCATTACCCCTGAAAGCAGTGCAGGGTGTTTCATGACAGTTGGATAAGGGGTTTTCTTATGCCCCTTAAGCTTCAACAATAACATGTATAAGTGCATAAAAAGGCAATCACTTGTGATAAACCTAGTTCATAGCAAGTTTCATCACGGTTGGTTGGACACACATATGGATAGAAGAACAGACATATGGCTGGCCCCAATAAATCCCCTGCTCCCATGAATAATATCTTAACAGCTTTTACTAGCTTTCAAATAGTTTGAGGATCAGCAATCCCCACCACCCTTACTGGGCATCTCTAAAGATGTAATAGGGAAAAGTGCAGTAAAACACCTTGTGTTTGTGTTTGAGGTATACGTAAAAATGAATTGGATTGTACTTGTCACACAGTTTGAACAAAGTATACATGTGTTTCAAAATCAACATAAATACATTCCTGGGAAATTCTATGGAGAATTACAACAAACCAAAAACACCTAATTTTAAGTAGTTTGTGATTAGAATGGCAGCGAGCACGTTTGTTTTGTAATTCGAACAGCCCAAACAAGCTCGTAACATTTTTCTCTTTTGGCACTGTTCAAAATGCTTGTATGCTCAAATTCGCACTCCAAGCTCTATAAACTGTGGAGACCGGTTACATTTCTGTTTGCATACTCAGCTTGTCTGCATTCAGGAAGTTTGAGATGCATTCAAGCTGTTGTTTCCACCGTAACCGTCTTTTTCGAGAGAGACGGATGAATATAAGCAGCATTTGAAACAAATAAAGTAAATATAAATACAAATAATAAACAGTAAACAACAAAGGAAAACATTTTAAACATGAAAACTAACATGTCAGTACATTCTATCAGTCACCTTTTGCCACTAACACAATAACTCCTTTATTGCAACAAAATGGGTATGGGAGGGGGACTGGAAAAAATAAAACAGACTCCCTAACTTTTGCAAACTTGCTGTCTGGCAAAAAGACATGTAGTGTGTCCAATTATTGTTTTACCCTTGATTTCTCCCAATTTGGAATGCCCAATTGCTTTTCCTCTCACCACAGCATGGCTCAGGAGATCCGAAGGTTCAGTAGACGTCCTCCGATCCCACAATCAAGCCAGCTTCCTTTGTCACCCAGGAACTCAAGAGCGGATGTCAGCAAGCTACCGACCTCTTGGGGACAAAGGCCAGTCCTGTAGGTGTCAGTCTTTGAGCTCACTGGGTATCTGGCCAGCAGGGTTCACTGTAGCATAATGAGGAGAAACAGTCCCCACCGGTTTTATCTCCCCATCCCATGGGATTGCCAGAGCCAATGCGACTCTTCCTTCAGAATCCCCAGCGAAGACCGTCTTACTTCCCACAGCCAAGACGCAAACCTGTGCTGTATGACTCACCTGCACACCATGCGGCTGCTATACAATAAGAAAAGTAATCAGAATGGAATCCTAGGCACTGGAATCTGTTCCTTAAATGTTCTGACCCCAAATACAGTAGCACTTCTATTATCTTAATTAATTGGGACCAGGAGGTGTTTGGATAATCGAATTATGACAGTGACATTTTTTACATGACTTACCCAATCAAAAAAATATATATAATTCACCACTTTACCTGTAAATATATAACCTACAGTACTGCGCTGTTCTGTAAATACCAGAAATTGAGGGCTGAATAGTGCATTTTCTTGGCAAACAAGGCAGAAGAGCTCAACACACAACGAGACAGGTTAACAAAGGGCTGTTTGAATAATGGAGTTGTTCGGATAATTAAAGTTTTACTGTAGTTTAAAACACTGCACTGGAAAGAGTGGTGTATGTGTTTTTTGTCTGTTTTTTAACTCAAGCTCGAATCCCCGTAGACTATCATTGAGCTCAAAAAGAAGCCTGTTTGCAAACGATATCAAGCTTTTGATTTTAAGACAAGCCTTTTCACAGGTTGAACACTAAAAGCTTGTGCAGCTCTACTTGTGATATAATGAGGTGACTTATTTTTGTAATAATAATGGTCCTTATTTGTTGCTTTACTACTGTATTGACAGACGCCTCATGCTTAGCAGATGAAGACCAAAACTTGTTTTATTATCTATGAGATAGTGCACCCCCTCAGAAAAGGTGTTTTAATAGCTACGAGATAGTGCACCCCCTCAGAAAAGGTGTTTTAATAGCTACGAGATAGTGCACCCCCTCAGAAAAGGTATTTTAATAACTATGAGATAGTGCACCCCCTCAGAAAAGGTATTGTGGTAATAATAATAATAATAATAATGATGGTGAAATAAAAAATACTAGAACAAATTGATAACAATGCTGTTTACATTCCACTAGTAATAGAAAAGAAATGATGAAACATTTGTCTACTAGGTAGTTGTTGTGATCGAAACTCACCTCATATTTTTCATGTCAATCGTATTTATAAAATCAATTTTTTAACGTTCTGTATATAAAATGCATTAGATTGTTGGGACTTCTAGATATTCTGAATAAATACATTTCAGTTAAATAACTTTCTTTCAAATTCTACTGGAAAATAATATGTATGCGGCAAGATGACAGTAGTTTCCTAAGAAGCTTTAGTTTGCTATATTACTTAACAAGCATCAGGGTAAAGCCTGGAACAGACAGGCGCGGCACGTGAGGCATTTTGCCACCTGTGTTGCTGCCATTGCTTTAATATGGTGTTGGATCATTTAACGCGAGATGATACAACTAGTCCTGCTGTGGTGCTGAGCAGTGCCACTCAAACCAAATCCAGAGCAATTGTTTCTGGCTGCCGCGCAGTACCTTCGGTGGACTAACCAATCACAGCCAAGTGATGACAACACATTCTTTACAGGAAAAATCTTGACTGAAACTGTTGTCTACGGAGGTGTCCAAGCACCCTGAAGTGTTTGATCACTCCTATATTTCATACAAGGACAGGCAGGTCAGTATTTTATACATCACCTCTGATAAGCATCTTTCCTGTAACCAATTTGACACTGTTGTCAATTGTTGCCTTTTTTTATCATTTCCGTAGGTCACTACTATTTTTACTAAATAACTGGTTGTAAAAGGATATATTTTCAAACACTTTAGTAGTAGGCTACTTGCTGTCAGCAACGTACTGTATGTTTCTTTGCTAAGCTGATCGCTCATTTCATACACCTGCATATTGATGACAGAAAAACAACTTTAATAAACAAACCAGTGTTTTTATTTAGTAGATTATATGGGGGGCAAGTCAGTCGCGTAGTGCATACCGCTCCTGTGTGTCCGAGTGCGGACTAGCGGTTTCGCACCGTAAATATGCCCAGCAGGGCTGCACCGCGCCTGTCGGTTCCGGGCTTAACTCATTAAAGCATGGAAAGATGAAAAATAGAAAACATAATAATACAGCCTTTATTATCTACATATTTTACTATTAAATTATATATTTTTTTATATTTCAATAATTTTCAAATATAATTTAAAATATTATAAAAGATTTGAATGAAATAAATAAAAGATTTAAACAAAAACAGCACACGGCACTTGAGGCTAAAATAAATGGACAAACAAAACAAATTAACACTAAACAAACAGTGGACAAATAGACAAACAAACACGGTGAGTCCGAACAAACACACAAGTATCGTGCTGGTCCTTCCAGCACGGAATAGCAATTGTATACTTTAATTGTTGTTATTATTATTTTATTTTATTTCTCTCCTCCTCTCTCTCCCGTTCACTACTCATCGAACACCCAACCCCGAGTGAGTGCTTCATGCATCTATATATACAATTGTGCTGGGATTCAATTACCAATTAATTATTCACTTGAATCCCAGCATGTGAACTAATCTGTGCACTCCTGTGCTCACATATCACTACACTTCTTAATTTGCTTGTGAAGTGATTTGTGCCCCCTCGTGTCTAAATACAGCTATATATTTTACATTCGTGCTCATAACCCACATTATATCCCTTGCACTAACTATAATACACCAACATTAACACCAACATGCAACATATAACACAAATACACACAGGGGTGGGGCACACTGCCACACATATACTTTAGCATTTAATGTCCTGGGAAGTCTTACAGATTTCCCAGGACAGCTGCCTCAAAAAGAGAACAATCCAGGCAAAACCATAATGGGTGGCAAACCTATGATTCTTCGTAACTAGGCAACCAGTATAGTTGAGAAGGGTATGAAACTGAATCCTATGTCTGCCATGTTGGCTCTAAATTCTCTATAGTTTATTACATGATGCTGACACTATGTTGGAGCCACAATGGTGTCAGTTTCATAATCTCCACTATTGAGGCTGTATCAGTAGCTAAAATGTGATTAATATCTTAATCTAGAGCGTGTAAGATTTATTGTTATGTTTGAAAACAATTTACAGCAAAAACAAAAGACCACATTGCTAGAAGAGCAATATACAAGCCATTTCCTGTCCACTTGCCCTCAGTTTCTAAGGACATGTTTATAGTTATTTACTGCAAACCGCCAATTGTCATCAGATTGGGGGGAAATTGAAATTGAAATTAAAACTTTAATGGGCCCTTTTATAACCAAGTAGTCTCGGGTTGCATTATCAATGGCTTTCGGCCAGTTTGCAGGGTCACTCACCAATGCAGGTGCTCCATGTTGTTGTTCTACCTGTGGCCCATCATCATGTACTGGTAAGTCTGTTTCCTCCATTTGCTGTATCTCTTGAGTCGCTTTTGATGCTAGATCTTGTTCACGCTCTTCTATCACCACTGGCTCTTGACTTTGTATGCTATCAGTTTCATGTACAGTTGCTGTAGTTGATGTCAAGTCTGTACTCTGATCTTGCCTTGGCTTTTTAATAAACTGTACAATTGAACCTTTGAGCCCTTCCAGATATTGGTCCTTTTCTGCTTGTTTTTTGCGAGTATTTTTGTTGACATTTTTTTTAAATAATTGTATTTATTTTATTATTTATAGCTAACCAGTCACTACAGTCTAAAACTGCGCCCTCTCGTCCACTTTCTGTTTGTTGCTGCTCGAGCTGCACCGCGTGCCAGTGAACTAGTTCTGTTTTGTTGCATTGTAGCGGTTTCATTGCAAACAGCAGTATATATAATGCGCCCCTATATAAATAATAAGGGTATATATACACAGTTGTAGTCAAAAATGTACATACCCCAATAGAAATTTATAATTTTTAGCAATTTCTCAAAAGCAAAGAATTTTATGAAAAATCTTTTGTAGTAAAAGTTTTGCTTTAGTGGATGAGGGGAAAAAAGTTAGAAGAAATAGATGTCTACAATTATTTATTTCAGCAATTTTTTTGCAAAACTCCAAAAATGTTAATTCAAAAGTATTCATACCGTTTGATGCTATGATAGTATTTGCTACAAAGTGCTAGAAATTTCAAAATGATAATGCAGAACCTAATTCTAGGAAAGTCTAGAAAATGCTGGTTTGTAGGTAAGCATTCTTAGAGTGTATAAAGGGGTTAGGCATAGGATGATTGCTGTCATTACCAATATGTCAATATGGAAAAAAGTAAAGAGCTATCTGAAGACCTTAGGCAGAAAATTGTCATAAAGCTGGAGAAGGATACAAGAAGATTTCCAAGCATTTGAATATCCCAATTTCAACTATTGTTTCTATTATCAAGAAGTACAAGACTCATGGTACTGTCTCAACGCTCCCTCGTCTGCAAGAAAAAAGTTTCTTTCACCAAGAACAAGTAGAAGAATTGTGAGGAAGGTTAATAACAATCCGAGATTGACTGCCAAAGATATTCAAAGTGAATTGGCTGCAAGTGGGACTGAGATTTTCATTTCAACCATAGGCAAAGTATTGCATGGTAAAGGTCTCAATGGTCGCAGGCCAAGGAAAAAGCCACTCTTGGGAAAACGTCACAAGGACAGTCGCTTAAAGTTTGCAAAACGGCATTTGAATGATGGATATGAGTTCTGCTCAAAGGTTTTGTGGAGTGATGAAACAAAAATCGAGCTATTTGGTCATGCTGGTGAGGTGTACAAAGAAAAGAACACCATACCTGCTATCAACATGGAGGTGGTAATATCCTTCTATGGGGCTGTTTTTCCTCTAATGGCACAGGACATTTAGTTCCAATACATGGTAAAATGGATTCCATAGCATACCAAAAGATATTGGCCAATCATCTGAAACCCTCTGCTACAAAACTTGTTTTAAAAATTATAAATTTCCATTGGGGTATGTAAACCTTTGCCTACAACTGTATATATAGCATCAACAATTTACTCAAAGCCTCCACTAGTGTTTTCTACTATTATAACAACCTTGACTTGCATAAAGAAGAAAAAACATTGCGTGAAATAGAATAATCAACAAGTACAGAGAAACATCATCAATTAAAGATGATGTTTCTCTGTACCTGTTGATTATGCTTCGGATACCACACCTTGAAAATCAAGTGATGCGAGCTATTTCACTCAATGTTTTTCCCTCTTTATGCAAGTCAAGGTTGTTATAATAGTAGAAAACACTAGTGGAAGCTGAAAAGGAACTGTTGTGCAAATATTATACATCATATATGATTACATTCTATAAGGGTTTAACAGGAGGATGAAAGAAGGAAAGTGGTCACTGACATTTCTGGTCTGGCAACATGGCAATCAGCAATATGGACACTGGCCAAAACATCTCATAGGCCTGAAAATGCTAAAAGCTTTGGCAAGTGTAAATAAACTGTGTTCTGAAGAGAGGAGTCTTCTGGGACAGATATGTTAACCATCAGTGGCCACGTTTCATCTCACCGCAGGTTTCAGGCAACTTAAAGGGAGCTTTGTGTACCTGCCTGCAGACAGGAGCTGGGAATCTGTGACACAGGAAACCATGGCCTTCCCCGTAGGCCTTGAAACAGACAATATGTACAGTATGCTATTCTTCACACGCCTTCACTTTGATTGCCATTTAGGAACACAAACGAAATAGCAATTAAAAGGTACATTTTTAGGTCAGGGAAAGGGTTTTTATGTTTGTTTAAGCAACATTTAATGCTAATAAATACATTTACAAAGTTACAAAGCAGCAGACAAGTAAGGCCCAGTTTTGAGTCTTCAAATTATTGTTACATAAAGTTAACTTTTTTTTGTGTTATAAAAAAAATTGACACTCGGTCTCAAATTAACAAAATGTACTCATAAATTCTAAACCTTTTAAGAGATCACATGAAAAAAACAAAAAGATTATTTTTTGATAAATAACATATATATATATATATATATATATATATATTAATTATTGTAACAGGCGTGCATGTAGGTGCCCAGTGGGTGTAGAAAGAAATAGACTGTAGGCAGATTTCAAGTTGAAGGTGGTTAGTACCACCGTTTATTTTCAGCTCTTTTAGGATAGGATCTGTAGCTCTTGGGAAAATGGATACTAATGGATATCCCCCCCCCCCGGTGGAATCTGAATTTACAAAAAAAACAATAGTTGTACAGTGTTTTTCAGGAAAATGGATACTGATCTTTAGATCTGTGTTGCATTTTTAAAAAAAAAGTATATTCAGTTAAGTTTTTTTTCTAATTTTCTCCGAGAGACAGCCTCATCTCTCCTTCGTACACACAACACACACACACACACACAACACACACACACACACACACACACACACAGACACACACACACACACACACACACACACACACATTAGGGTTAGTTATTTTTAAACCCTTTCCTTAGCCCTACCTTAACTCTCTCAGTTAGTGATACGCAGTGCTACAGAGGAGTCACCTATTAGGGCAGTGGTCCTCAAAGTGGTGCCCGCGAAGCCATTTCTGGCGGGTCATAGCGTGGGAAAATAAATAAAGCTTTAAACACGTTTTCCAACAAAAGCATCACCGCAGTCTGTTGACAGCACTTAAGTTTAACCAATAGGAGAGCAAACCCAGGACCTCCCGCACTGAAGCATAGCGCCGATTCCACTGTACAAAAGAGCTGGCTCCCGTGAAGGAGCTGGTATCAGGCTTATGTCTTCAAATTTGATTGTGTCACCTACCAACCCAACCAATTCTGCGTGGTGTGCAGGATGCGCCCTTTAGCCTGGACATTGCCGGTTCGAGTCCAGGCTATTCCACAGCCGACCATGGACGGGACCTCCCAGAGGGTGGCGCACAATTGGCCGAGCATCGCCCGGGGGGGCGGAGGGTTTAGGTCGGCCAGGGTGTCCTCGGCTCACCACGCACCAGCGACCCCTGTATTCTGGCCGGGCGCCTGTGGGCTTGCCTGTAAGCTGCCTGAGAGCTGTGTTGTCCTTCGACGCTGTAGCTCTTGGGTGGCTGCATGGTGAGTCCACAGTGTGAAAGAAAGCAGTCGAATGACGGCACACGCTTCGGAGGACAGCGTGTGTTCGTCTTCGCCCTCCCGAGTCAGCGCAGGGGTGGTAGCAGTGAGATGAGCCTAAAAATAATTGGCCATTCCAAATTGGGAGAAAATAATAAAAATAATTGGCAATGACTAAATTAAAAAAAAAAAAGAACAGTTAGTGCCATATAGTCCGACATGGTCGAGAGTTGTAGTGTTTACAGATGCTGTCTGAACAGGTTTGTCTTGAGGAGGCACCGGAAGGTGGTCAGGAACTGAGCAGTCCTGATATCCGTGGGTAGGTCATTCCACCACTGAGGGGCAAGGGTGGAGAAGGATCAGGCTCTGGAGGTGGGGGAGCGGAGGGGGGGGGTACAGCCAGTCTGCTGGAGGTGGAGGAGCGGAGAGGTTGAGAGGGGGTATATGGAGAAATTATAGTCTGGAGATAGGAAGGAGCAGAATGGTCAAGGCAGCGATAGACAAGTACAGAAGTTTTGAATTGGATGCGAGCAGTGATAGGGAGCCAGTGCAGAGAGCCGAGCAGCGGTGTAGCATGGGAGAAACGGGGAAGGGAGAAGACAAGACGAGCAGAAAAGTTTTGGATGAGCTGGAGTGGACTGGTAGCAGAGGAAGGAAGGCCAGCCAGGAGTTAGTTATAGTAGTCAAGGCAGGACAGTACCAGGGCCTGAACTAGGAGGGAGAGAGAGTGGTGGATTCAAGCGGACTAGAGATAGAGAGATCAGCTTTGGGGGAGAAAGAGGGGGGGGGGAGAAAAGGGGATCTGATTTTGAGAGATTGCATGCGAGTGCATCCAGGAGGAGATGGCCGAGAGACAGGTAGAAATATGGGAGGAGATGTCGGAGTCAGAGGTGGGAAAGGAGAGGAAGATCTGGGCATCATCAGCATATAAGTGATACAAGAAGCCATGGGAGGAGATGAGGGGACCCAGGACAGCCTTGGGGGGACACCAGTCAAAAGAGGGCAAACTGTGGAGGGTGATCCAAGCCAGGAAATGTACGCTCGGAGACGTAGGAGTAGAACCAGGCAACAGCAGTGCCGGAGAGTCCCAGGTCAGCAAGGGAGGACAGGAGAATAGAGTGGTCAACTGTGTTAAAGGCAGCAGAGAGGTAAAGGAGAATTAGGACAGAGGAGAAGGAGACGGAACGAGCAGAGAATAGAGAGTGTGTTGGAGAGAAGAGCAGTTTCAGTGGAGTGTGCCGGGCGAAAACCAGATTGGAGGGGGTCGAGCAAAAGCAGAGAGTTGGCCGTGTAGAGAGAAGGCAGAGAGCTGGCCATGTACAGAGAAAGCAGAGAGCTGGCCGTGTACAGAGAAAGCAGAGAGCTGGCCGTGTACACAGAAAGCAGAGAGCTGGCCATGTTCAGAGAAAGCAGAGAGCTGGCCATGTTCAGAGAAAGCAGAGAGCTGGCCATGTACACAGAAAGCAGAGAGCTGGCCGTGTACAGAGAAAGCAGAGAGCTGGCCATGTTCAGAGAAAGCAGAAAGCTGGCCGTGTACACAGAAAACAGAGAGCTGGCCGTGTACAGAGAAAGCAGAGAGCTGGCTGTGTACTGCTCGCTCAAGGGTTTTAGAGAGGAAACGTAGTGTCCATTTTAAATCCTGCATCTTCAGACATACTTTCCTTGTGCCATGGAAAGTGTAAATGAGCAGATGGGATTTCACAGTAATATATTTTCTATTACTCACATCAGCTGGTATCTTCCAACTCTGTGATGTGGTCTATGACAACACTCTTCAAATATGCAAGTTAAAAAATACTATTGGCATACCTGTATATAATACAAGAGTATAACCCCCAAGTGAACCATAGCAGACCCACTGCTATCCCAGCAATGGAAACACAATGGATTTGGAACAAATATTGCACACTGGTCCTGTAATATTATTATTATTATTATTATTATTATTATTATTATTATTATTATTATTATTATTATTATTTATTTCTTAGCAGATGCCCTTATCCAGGGCGACTTACAATCATAAGCAAATACATTTCAAGTGTTACAATACAAGTAATACAATAAGAGCAAGAAATACAATAACTTTTGTTCAAGTGTGACAAACCACAATTCAATAATACAGCAGATAATAGTGATAGTTACATCAGGATATGATTAAATAGTGATAGTTACATCAGGATATGATTAAATACAAAATACTACAGGTTAAACACTTGGCAGATTACAGTATTCTGAAGTACACGATTAAATGCTGTAAAATAGGGGGCAGATAAGAGCAAAATAAAGCACATTTAAATGAAGGGTGATAGTGTCCCAGGATACAAACAGAGGAGTTCTACAGGTGCTGTTTGAAGAGGTGAGTCTTAAGCAGGCGCCGGAATGTGGTCAGGGACTGGGCAGTCCTGACATCTGTAGGAGGGTCATTCCACCACTGCGGAGCAAGGGTGGAGAAGGAGCGGGCTCTGGAGGCAGGGGAGCGTAGCGGAGGTAGAGCCAGTCTTCTAGTGCAGGCGGAGCGGAGAGGTCGAGTGGGGGTGTAGGGAGAGATGAGGGTCTGGAGGTAGCTGGGTGCAGTCTGGTAGCTGGGTGCAGTAATATGTCAAATCAATCACATAAAAAGAGGTGACTTTGTCCTAAAACAATAGATTATATATTTGCTTTGATTTTTAACAACAAAAAATGAGACAATGTGTTTATCTGATATAAATACATATTCGATAAATATTTGCATACTATTTTGTATAATTGCACACAAAACTTTGATGGTTTACTGTATCTGGTAGCCAGCTACTGTTAACAGTTTCTGCACCTCATGCAGATCTGTGTAGGGTATAATAGTTAGAAGTGCATCATACTACATCAAAACCTATGCTAAACCAGCTTGACTGTCAGTCTTGATTAAAAAAATACTTTATCCGGGAAGAATATATTATATTTTTAGCCTTAACAGAAGAGAATCCCCTAGGAGAAGCTGGGGGGACATTCACAGTCCCTGACATAAAGCCTGTTAGTTCTACCCCTCATCAAATACAATTATGTGGAGGGCATTAGTCTGTAGAGCTGTGTCCCTCCCAAACTGAGGCAAAACATTATTTAGGGTTACCATATGACTCCAGATTAACCAGACGCTTTGAGACAGAAAGTAATTCACGTATAAATGAGCTCCACCTTTGCTGAGATTAATCCTGCTGTGGTGGAATTGCTTGGGCGCAGCAAACAATTCACACTGATCAGCTGCTTCTGATCAGATCTTAATGAACGAATAGCTAATCTATCGATAGAGCAACGAGATGATGATACTTTGATTGTATTTGCAGAATAATATGGGCGATTTAATTTTAACAAACAGAAAAAATAGCGACTGGCTGCAATTCATTCGTAGTATAATACAAGTATTTGACGCACATGCGGGTATTTAAGCACCATTATTAATTGTAGCTAAGGATGGTTCATTTACACCTTCATTTATTTCAATTTAGGGTCAAGTTTGAAATCCTGTTCTGTCTCACAGCGTCCGGTTAATCTGGAGCCACATGGTAACCCTACATTATTTCAAAGAGAAATACTCACTAAAAGACATGCACAGTCAGAGACCTTCGTTTTCTGAACCTTTGCACACAAAGGACCCTTTTCAACGATGAATATGCAGTGGTAGCAATTTTTTTATTTTCTTGCCATAATTAGATTATGTTGTTTAAGTACATAAACATACAACTGAATTTCTTTTTTAAATTATTTTTCAGGCAGACATCAATCTACATTACCAATCTTTGAAAACAGGAAATGTATTCATAAAATGGCTTAAGAAACTTGCTACATCTTTTTTTAAAAAAAAATACTAATTAAAATATAGTGAATATAAAACTGTTAAAATATTTTTTTTATTTCTGCCTTAGTTGCAGAGAGATATGTAAAGTTGTTCAAATAAACCCAGCATTTTCTAAATCCATCCCTAATATTTGTTTTGTAACCACTGGGTGTTATTTAGGGAGCAGGTGCAGGGGATTCTCCCTATCAATTAAGCCAATCTATCAAGTAACTTCCCTATTTAAACCCTGTAACACTCATTCTCTGTCTATTTTTTTCATTTGTGTACGCCACACAACTCGGCAGACTCATACTTAATTGTTAAATATAAAGAGTTAAATTTAAGCTTAAAATGGATACTCACCCATCACAATTTGCTCTCTCTTCGGATCCAGGAAAAAAAAACATTTTGAAAGAAATCTGTCTTTCCTTTTGTTTCTACTCTTACCTCTACACTTACCTTCCCCCTTTGCCTCAGACGAACCTGCTGCCTCAACTTCCGCTGATCCTGCTGTGGTTATCCCCACCAACTTCATTTCTGCCCCCCACAACCTCTTGCTTCATACGGACGCTTCCTCCGTCAGCTTTGGCAGTGTTTTCCTCAATCAATGGTTCTCCAGTGCCTGGCCTCTGGAAATCCAATCTCTATCCCCTCAGAATAAATCCACAGCCATCCTCAAACTATTCGCTATAGTCATTGCAGCCTATCTTTGGGGCCCAATATGGCGGAAAAAAAATAATTTTATTCTTCTGTGATAATCAATATGCAAGGGATGCTGAGGACCGCCAGCATCTAGTCCTGGTTTTTCTCGTGAAGGGAGAGGTAGCTCCTGCTCCTCTCCTCGTGACGGTGGGGAAAGTGATAACAGCAGGCATTCATCCTCTGCTGGTGGGGGAAGTGATACCAGCAGGCATTCATCCTCTGCTGGTGGGGGAAGTGATACCAGCAAGCATTCATCCTCTGCTGGTGGGGGAAGTGATACCAGCAGGCATTCATCCTCTGCTGGTGGGGGAAGTGATACCAGCAGGCATTCATCCTCTGCTGGTGGGGGAAGTGATACCAGCAGGCATTCACCCTCTGCTGGTGAACAGGGACCCAGCAGGCATTCACCCTCTGCTGGTGGACATGGCGGAGGCAGAGGCAGCTCCTGCTCCTCTGCTCCTGGCGGTGGTGGAGGCAGAGGCAGCTCCTGCTCCTCTGCTCCTGGCGGTGGTGGAGGCAGAGGCAGCTCCTGCTCCTCTGCTCCTGGCGGTGGTGGAGGCAGAGGCAGCTCCTGCTGCTCTGCTCCTAGTGGAGGAAGCGGTGGAGGTGGCGGAGGCAGAGGCAGCTCCTGGAGGAGCAGCGTGTAGTCTCCTGGCGACGGAGGTGGGAGCAGCGTGTAGTCTCCCCCTTTTTCAGGGGACTGGTGCTGCTCTGCCTCTCTTGCAGGGGACTGGTGCGGCTCTGCCTCGGAAGGGGAAACCAGCAGGCATTCTTCCTCTGCTGGTGGAGATGGGGACAGCAGGCATTTTTCCTCTGCTGGTGGAGGTGGGACCAGCAGGCATTCTCCCTCTGCTGGCAGCTTGGTTCCTAGGGTTATGGAAGCCCCGACTTTCCTCTCTTTGGGCTGTGGACGCACCGACTCCTCCCTTTTGGGCTGTGGACGCACCGACTCCTCCCTTTTGGGCTGTGGACGCACCGACTCCTCCCTTTTGGGCTGTGGACGCACCGACTCCCCCCTCTTGGGCTGTGGACGTTCGGGCTCCCCCCACTCAGGCATAGGACGTGGCAACAAGGGCTCCTCTTCTTCATCCTGCATGGGGCATAGGGCCAACGTGTGCCCATATGCCCCACAGCCAGGGCACCACTCCCCCCATCCCAGTCTTTGGGCCATTGCCTGAAGGGTCCTGTGGACGGAGCAGGGTATGGTGGTGTGGCTAGTTTGGCCACAGTCGAAACACCACAGCACTGCTTCCGCCTTTCTCCCTTTGCCCTCCTGTGCTCCTCTCCAGCCTCTTTTCCTTTTGTTTTTTTTAATTTATTTTTTTTCCAAAAAAAAAACTGCGGTTCCCGCTCTGGCCTGAGCCCTGGAGGCGCTGTCGTCCCGGTTCTGACACCACGTGTCACAAAGACGGCCGGAGTGGGTGGTGTCAGACCAGAGCCAGGAAATAAATAAACAGAGAGATGTGGTTTGGTGAAGCTGGGCGCGTGATTGCGCTCAGCATTTAATAATTAAACAGAACAGAACAGAAAATAAAAGGTTGGAACACAAAAACACAGGGCACGGCACTGGTAGCCAAAATAAAGAGACAAACAAAACGGACAGACACTAACAAACAGGGACGAACAAACACGGTGAGAAACACTACTTATTATTCTTGTTATTATTATTTTTACCTCCTCTCTCTCTCCCGTTCTTTTGCCCTGAACACCCAACCCCGACTGAATGAAAATGTGCATCTATATATACTGTTGTGCTGGGATTCAATTACTAATTAATTATTCACTTGAATCCCAGCACGTGAATTAATTCTGTGCAACCCCGTGCTCACATATTACATTTAACCAGCACGTGAAGTGATTTGTGCCCTCCTCGTGCCTAAATACAAATCTACCTTTTTAAATCACACGTGAAACACAGACCCGTTTATATCCCGTGTACCAATCTATACACCAACATTAACACACGCACGCAACATACAACATATAACACACAAATGCACACAGGGGCGGGGCACATTGCCACAGTATTATATATTGTCTTACAGTGGTTCCGATCATACTTGCACATTTTTTGGCTATCCGATTTCTTAAAGGCACTCCGCGATTACGTCCTCCCAGGAGGACTGTTCTCCCTGAATGGAGCCTTGATATTGTACTGGAGGCTCTCACAAAAGCCTTGTTTGAGCCCATATACTCCATAGAGTTGAAGTATCTGTCTATGAAGACAGCCTTCCTCGTGGCTATCACCTCTGCTATGCAGATCACTGAGTTGCAGGCGCTGTTGGTGCACAGCACCTGCATGTGTATTTTGGAAGATGGCAACAGGGTGTCTCTGCACACCAACCCTGCTTTCCTCCCGAAGGTGATCACAGCCTTCCACATTAATCAGTCTGTGGAAGTGGAGTCCTTCCATCTACCCCCATTTTCTTCAAAGGAGGATGAGAGATTGAATTTCCTCTGCCCAGTGTGGGCATTGAGATGTTACGTGGATAGGACAAGAGCTCTGTGTCAGTCTGACCAGCTCTTTGTCTGTCATGGGACACGGACCCAAGGACAGCCCCTCTCAAAGCAGCGTCTGTCACATTGGATTGTGGACACAGTCTCGACTGCATATGATGGTGCTGGCTTGCCCCCACCTGGGGGGGGTAGCCGCACACTCCACTAGAGGGTTGGCTACATCTTGGGCCCTCTTCAAAGGGGCCTTGCTGTCCGCTATTTGTACTGCGGCTAGCTGGGCTACGTCGCATACTTTCTCCAGGTTCTAATGTGGTAGATCCTGCCCTGCCTTCATTAGGCACGAGGGTCCTCGAGGGTATAAGCTCACAACACTAACCATTGGGTTATGCGGTTCTGATGCGTCCCTCATATGCTGCCGTTCCTTCTCCCTCGCGACGGCTCTGGTATACATTATCCACTACATAATGTCTCTGGTGGTCGTCTTCAAATTGAAAGGGAACGTTACGTTACCGTAACCCTGGTTCCCTGAAAGAGAAGATGACCACCAACCGCGAGGTCGCATCGGTCGCCCTCACGGGTTCGATGGAAAAAGAGAAATGGCTTCCTCAGGATGACGGTTTTAATCCCTTGGTGGGCAGGACCGAGTGCGTCATCCCAGGAAGGGGCCTATCGGCAGCTCTGGTATAGAGAGCTCAGCAATACCTACCCAATGGGTAGGCATATCCCATACATAATGTCGTTGGTGGACGTCTTCTTTTTCAGGGAACCAGGGTTACGTTAAGTAACCTAACGTTTGTAATTATTTGATTAATTTGGGCCCTTCTGTTAAATATTAAACAGAAATAATGAAACTCCTTTAACTTACGATAGATAAGACATATGGCTTTAATGTCGCTTTATAAATAAGTTAATCGTAAATAAAATAACAGTGAAAACTAAGGACCATCTTTGTATAAAGCTATAATAAATCAACATATTCAAGCATGACTTCATGGTTATTTTTTATTATCATTATTACTAATTTTAGGCTAGAAAGTTCATACTGCATACAAATGTTTGAACAACAAAGCATGAGGAAAAGAAAAACTACCTTTTTTGCCATATGCCTCCTCTCTATTCTCTGCGACTCGGCACGTTCATTACACATGACTTGGCATTCAGTCGGCTCGGCTCTTCAGTGTAAAAGCAACTCAAGGTACCCGAGCCATACTAGGCTGGCTGGGCTCGGCACTGGTTCAGCTCAGGTGTGCCAGTGTAAAAGGGGCATTAAACTTGATTAACAGGTACTTGTGTGAATAATTCCAAACCTTAAATTATATTTTTCTTTTTTTTTTTTTTTTACAATCTATTTGTTTTTAATCCTACCCGAAATGAAATAAGTTAAAATGTTATTAGCAAGGGACACGCTAGGTGTTAACTAATGCATTTCTTTTAAGCCAATCAGACAAAATGAGATTTGTCACAGATCCTTGACAATGCTGAGAATGAGCAGTCAATCACAGGGTCTCATTTCTGATTGTTTTTGACCTGGTAATTTGAGAAGCATGTTCTTGTAAGGCTGCTTTTTTCACACGGCAATCACTTTTGAATCCGTCACCTTCATCCCGTGGATGCCTGTAGGGATTTGTTTTTTGTGTTTGTGAAAATAAAGTGGACCTGTTAATTCCCTTCAATGAAAGCTTTGGCTGCCTTTGCTGAAGGTGGCACATTAATTATTATTGACGCAATTCACAGTCTGAAATTTAATCTGCAAGAGTAGGACAACTACATCCTGCTTTTTCATATTTACGAATAAGTGTATAAGTGTATGTTTTTTTAAAAAGGTATGCGTATTTATGTTTTGGTGAAAAAATACATTGCTGTTGTTGACAGGCACAGTGATGTTTTGACAGGTGATGTTGTATGTTAGGACCTATCATCAAGGCTAAAATTAATTAAGGATACAACTGAGCCATCCTGAGTGTGCGACCCACCCCGTCTCTGCAAACAACAAACATAAAATCTGCAAATTTCTGGGCAGAATTTCTCTTTAAATCTATGTTAATCCAGTTTAGGTGCTACGTACAATAAAACTATTCTGTAGACTGTAATAATCTTCGGGCTCACAGACAGACACAGACAAAGAGGAGCTTACTTACTGCCATCTTTATTTCTTTACTGAACAACCCCCCGCTTTCACTGCGCATGACAGGAACTGCACAGTAGGATTACATCCTGACAAGCATAACAAAGCAGTTATGGCTACCTGAGTACTTCTGTATATATATATATATATACAGTACTGTGCAAAAGTTTTAGGCAGGTGTGAAAAAATGCTGTAAAGTAAGAATGCTTTCAAAAATAGACATGTTAATAGTTTATATTTATCAATTAACAAAATGCAAAGTGAGCGAACAGAAGAAAAATCTACATCAAATCAATATTTGGTGTGACCACCCTTTGCCTTCAAAACAGCATCAATTCTTCTAGGTACACTTGCACACAGTTTTTGAAGGAACTCGGCAGGTAGGTTGGCCCAAACATCTTGGAGAACAAACCACAGTTCTTCTGTGGATTTAGGCAGCCTCAGTTGCTTCTCTCTCTTCGTGTAATCCCAGACAGACTCGATGATGTTGAGATCAGGGCTCTGTGGGGGCCATACCATCACTTCCAGGACTCCTTGTTCTTCTTTACGCTGAAGATAGTTCTTAATGACTTTCGCTGTATGTTTGGGGTCGTTGTCATGCTGCAGAATAAATTTGGGGCCAATCAGATGCCTCCCTGATGGTATTGCATGATGGATAAGTATCTGCCTGTACTTCTCAGCATTGAGGAGACCATTAATTCTGACCAAATCCCCAACTCCATTTGCAGAAATGCAGCCCCAAACTTGCAAGGAACCTCCACCATGCTTCACTGTTGCCTGCAGACACTCATTCGTGTACCGCTCTCCAGCCCTTCGGGGAACAAACTGCCTTCTGCTACAGCCAAATATTTCAAATTTTGACTCATCAGTCCAGAGCACCTGCTGCCATTTTTCTGCACCCCAGTTCCTGTGTTTTCATGCATAGTTGAGTCGCTTGGCCTTGTTTCCACGACGGAGGTATGGCTTTTTGGCCCGCAAGTCTTCCATGAAGGCCACTTCTGACCAGACTTCTCCGGACAGTAGATGGGTGTACCAGGGTCCCACTGTTTTCTGCCAATTCTGAGCTGATGGCACTGCTGGACATCTTCTGATTGCGAAGGGAAGTAAGCATGATGTGTCTTTCATCTGCTGCAGTAAGTTTCCTTGGCCGACCACTGCGTCTACGGTCCTCAAGGTCTTTGTGCTTCTTCAAAAGAGCTTGGACAGCACATCTGGAAACCCCTGTCTGCCTTGAAATTTCTGCCTGGGAGAGACCTTGCTGATGCAATAACTACCTTGTGTCTTGTTGCTGTGCTCAGTCTTGCCATGGTGTATGACTTTTGACAGTAAACTGTCTTCAGCAACCTCACCTTGTTAGCTGAGTTTGGCTGTTCCTCACCCAGTTTTATTCCTCCTACACAGCTGTTTCTGTTTCAGTTAATGATTGTGTTTCAACCTACATATTGAATTGATGATCATTAGCACCTGTTTGGTATAATTGTTTAATCATACACCTGACTGTATGCCTACAAAATCGCTGACTTTGTACAAGTGTACCTAGAAGAATTGATGCTGTTTTGAAGGCAAAGGGTGGTCACACCAAATATGGATTTGATTTAGATTTTTCTTCTGTTCACTCACTTTGCATTTTGTTAATTGATAAATATAATCTATTAACATGTCTATTTTTGAAAGCATTCTTACTTTACAGCATTTTTCCACACCTGCCTAAAACTTTTGCACAGTACTGTATATATTACATAGACAAAGATATGGTGTATCTGTAGTAGTAGCTTAATTTACTGTCTTGTGCTTCCGCTTCCCCCACAACTCCTAAAAATGCATGTTTGCTGGCTCACTGACAGGTAGCTTTCAATTAGTTTACACCCAAATGTGAAAGGAAAAGTGATAAATAAAGGCAATTAATCACTGTCATGTTAGCCCATACTTTCTTTTCCATCACAAGCCAATCTGTTAAAGTCACTAATCGTAAATCACAGCCTTTCTCAATCTTTGAATTATTATACTTTAATGGAGGGTGGGATGGGGGGCTCTGTCTTAACGAGCATAGTGAAGTTAAACAAAATAAAAAAAACACAACAAGGAATATATGCAATATAAAAACTCCCTACACCACAAAACAAAAGTTTTTTTTTTCTCCCATGATATACTCCTATATAGCACAAAATTAGCTAATTAGGGAATGGCCACATTCCACCTGTGATTGTTGGTAGGGATGGATTTAACCCCATCCCTGCCAAACTTACATTCACAAATAATACTATTTACACCGGCAGGGCTTCCGTCACACCACACCCCCCTACTAGCTAAACTCTGTGATGGATGTCATCCCAACCCAATCACATCTGCTAAACACAAACTAATTTAGCCGGGGAACCCTCCTGATTATTAACGTGACAGTGCGCACACAGGCGGATTGATGTACTGTATCCCTACACCAAGTGAGCATGAAAAAATAGTCCACTTTTGAGAACTAGCTTCTGCCTGCAAACACTATAAGGGGCACCACACCTGACCCGTTACAGTACACTACTGTATATTTCTTCATGGAGACTTCTTCCTGTTTTCCTGCACTGTTTCCTCTGGAGACAGAATTCACAGAATTTCCTTTCTTCACTACCATGGAATCAAATGTGTGCCCTGCTTTGTATTTGTAAATCGTTTGGTTATGCATTACACTATGGTTAACACCCTGTATTGACCTGGATAAGTATTTTAATCTACGCTTAGATGCTTAACAACTCACAAAATCTTCTTTTTCTTTTTTTCTAGTACTATATGCTTTTAATAAAGCTTTATTTTAACCCTAATTACCAGTAATTAAGACTGCTTTGCCATCTCTGGTTAATAAACACAAATGTCTTCACCAACTTCGCCTCAGATAGGCTAACTGGCAAAAATCAGCAGATCAAAATGACATTCAGATTTCGAAATATTTTGATACATTAGGAAGAAAAAATGCATTCCAATTTTATACAAATAAAGTACATTCTTTATGTTATAGACTTTTTTAAATGTTACAGATACATCTGCGCCCCTTTGCTAAAAACTTTTCATGTACATTTTAAGCAGGGAATGTTGGTTGTATTGTATCTTGATACCAGTATGATAAATGTTTCAATACCGGTACTGTAAAAAAGGAGAACACAAAACTCCAGTCTTGACTTTGCAATCTTTCTTTTTCAGTCAATCAAATGTATCCCTTTTCTTAATTTCCGGATTTGGTTCAAACTGGGTAAAAACACAGCAACAGCTTCAGGCATCTCCTCAACATGAGTGTAATTTTAAATTTTAGGATGCCACTGTGATAGGCTCAGTCTATTTGGATATAGAAAGGTTCAAATACTGTTGCCAATTTCTATATCCTTCGGGGAAAAAAGTGCAACATGTTAAAACTGGGCCTAGTGCTTACCCCCCTCGACTAGAGAGAGATACACCTCAACCAAAATTGCTAGAAGAGCTACAGGCTGCCTCCTACCATATCATTTTCAGCTGCCTAGTGTGGTGCTTCCTGAGGAAGGCCTAGTTATTTACTTCCTGATACTGCTGCCTAATGGAAACTGACTTGTCAAGCTGTCATGTTGGAGGACAGCGTTACCTGGGGCTGCTGGGCCCGCTTCTTGTCTGGAAGCCAGGGAGAGCAGTTCGTTCACACAGCCCTGTCAGCTTCAAGTGAGGGCATGTAATCGGTACCCTGACAGCCCACCTTTCATTTCCCTGAGAAGTGCTCCAGGGGCAGTGCAACGTGAAAAAAAAAGCCATTCTGTTGTCTATGGGGTTTTTTGTCAACCAGCCAACATCTAAGTGTTTGTAGCTCTGTCAACCTGTAACACTTTGATATTTTTTTCCCAGGCTTCAAAAGAATATACAAACAAAGGACTTGTGACTTCAGGGTGTACATAGGTAGCCAAGAGTCTATTAGCTAGCTCATCTTATTTATGTTGCTGGCACTAGTTTAAATATTTTGCTGGGTGGGGGTAGATGTTTAGGAAGGAAACAGACTTGCTAGTGGTTTCTCAGACTGCATGTTTGACGCCCGGGGATATTTTCTGTTTTTCTCAGGTTAGGCGCTACCTCTACAGGTAAAACACTGGGCAGCTCCTCATTAAAGCTTTTCATAAGTGATGTTTAAAATAGGCTCTGTCACTGTGTCGAATTAAAAAAGATTATTTTGATTTCCTTTTAATAGCACAGATGGTAGATTAAAAAATGAAAGTAAGACCATCCTTCTGAAGGAAAATCCTTAAAGGGGTTTTAAATGCTTTCTTGTGGACTCATTAATGTTAACCCACCAGAGATGGTCTGATTATAGTGTTTTTAATACAGGTGTTTTGATTCTCTTTAATCTTTGATTAAAGTTTTGTTGTGTGTAAATGTAATCCCTGGAGACATTTCATATCATCATTTACTGTTTAGAGAATAACATTTGTTTAATAAAAGAAACTCAAATTCCATTAATTGTGTTCTATTCAGTGGTGAATATAAATACCACTACTTGTTAACTCTGTGTTAATCCAGCTGGGGTAAAACTATGCTCAAGGTCTGCTATACTGAAAGCAGGTTTTTAGGGCCACGGTATTAAGATCTGGCACTATTCATTCATTCATTAATTCATTATTTTGGATTGGTGGTCCAGTGGTTAAAGAAAGGGGCTTGTTACCAGGAGGTTCCAGGTTCAATCCCAGCTCAGTCTAACTCACTGTGTGTAACCTTGAACAAGGCACTTAACCTCCTTGTGCTCCGTCCTTTGGATGAAAACCGAAGTCCTATTGTAAGTGGCCCTGCAGCAGCATTTGTTGATGCATAGTTCACCCCCAAGTCTTGGAAAAAAGTGTCTGCTAAATGACTAAATAATAATAATAATAATAATAATAATAATAATAATAATAATAATAATAATAATTCATTAAAATAAAGGGTTAACACAAATAACTCTTAGTTTTGGAGCCAAAGCTATATTACAAAAATGTTAATGCTACAGCATTTTGTATCTGATTTTATATCATGCTTTGTGTGACAAGATTTTTTTTCTTCTAATTCTTAAAAATGTAGAAGTAGACCTACTAGACAGAAGTGTTTTGACAAAGTTTGTCAAGGGCTGGTAAAATATGATGCTTCAGGCATTCTCCTCCCAAATCAGTTACTTCTGTCATAAACTCCACACACAGCACAAAACATGAGGAGACACGATTGTATATATGTTTTAATTACAGTAGGCATCAGCACAAGGATGAAGCTTAAATCCTAAGTGAATTCTGACAGAACAGCAACAAGGAACCATGTTTCCCAGAGTAGACCAGGGTTCTACTTTGAGAAACTTTTTCAAGAAACATTTGAAGTCATTGATCATGTGACTTTGCAAGATGGTGACTTCCACAGAAGATGATATGGTTTGGAATCCTGCTACAATCAGTCGTTTTATTGATATGTACGCTGACGCATTCTAGTGTAATTTTCAGGTTATTCGTGGTCCTACAAGCCTCAGCACCTTTGGATCTATCCGAACAAAATTGCGATAACTTAATTGTAGTGCATTTAAAAGATTATGGTACGCTCCTCTCTTCTCGTGATTTAGGATCCACTCCCTTGTCCACATGACTGTTCCTCTTCTTTCACAAAGTGTTAGTGCATTTATAAGTGAGGCATCACTCAGTGGAAAAAGGCTTTCCTCCATTTTTGGAGTGACCAGCAGGAATACATGCTCCTTTTAAAAGTTTCCCCGACAATGCTTCCTGACCATTTTTGAAGAAACATGTTTCCACGTGTATGCTGAGCTTAAGTTTACAGGTGGTGAGACTAATCATTAAAAACAAAAAGAGCCGGAGAAACTTTGGCCAGAAGCATTAAAGGATTAAGTCTTACCTTGTTAAGACTGTAGCGATTTTGTTTCTATCTTTTCTATTTCTGCAGTTTCGGTAATATTTTCTTAAAGGTAATTTAGGTCCAACATATTTGGCAAATTGGGTAAATTAATCCATTCAAATAATTGTTCATTTTATTTAAATTGTATTAGTATTATTCGTTACAACTACTTACTGATATTTCCTTGTATGTCTTATTATTTCTGTTCCTACATGTGTTTAGTAGTGAACATGCTGATATCTAGAAAATGAATTCTGTTCAGTCTTCATCAGTGAAATCAGTATATACAGTAATCAGAAATTCTGCAGTAGGAAATTGCTGTAAGTAAATAATTTATTATAAAACAAAAAACAATCAAGCTGCCCTTAAATTCTACCCATGGAAATCCACCTGAAAAAAAAAAAACCCCGTCCTGCAGACCTACAGTATGTATTCACTTCTGATATTATTTACCTTTTCCTGCTTGATGGAAGAAAATCTCAGTTCTTATTGTACACACACTCTGAACGTCTGTCAGTCTACTTCCTAGCTGTCCTTACTGTATTTAAATTTAGAATAGCAAATACATTTTTTTTTATAATTATTTTATTTTTAAACTCAATCGAACATAGTGTTAATCAGCAGCTATAGTAACTACTCTATGGTTTTATTCACATTCAATAACTTTATTTCAACGGATCACCAGCAACACAGACATGTACCTGTTCTCTGACAGCACTTTGAATGAACTTTACGAACACAACAGCACGATTACCAATAACACATAAAAAAGTAGTCTACCAGTAAATACTGATATTTAGCTGTCTGTACAAATATACACTACGAACAGCTGCGGCTGTCCGATTGACAGGTGGAGCGAGGAACTTCCAAATCCCTCCCAATGGCTACTACAGGCCTCATTCCTACCTTGACACCTAACGTCTGGATCCCCTGGACAAAGTGGGCTCACTCATTCTCCACTCCCAGAATGAACACTGGTAAGTACCTGCTGCACATAACCTTATTAACTCCTCCCCCTACACTGTATATATATTACATTTTTTCACTATGCGGATCTCGGAATCTGCACATCCAAGTGGTACAAAATGGGCCATGTGAAATAGACCAATGAGACCACACATGCAATATTTCACTCAAATCTAACGGGAATGAAGTTATTAAAGTACAAAAATTGAGGTTTAACATTAAAGTGCCTATTCAGCCCTAAGTATAGTGGTGCTACTGCAACTGGAGTGGAGTTCATAGAACTGATTTCATATCCCCAATTTTCAGTATCTGCTCACTTTAAATTGTAAATTGTGAATGGCCATTTTAGCTCATTTCAAAGAATATCTAAATAAATCTTCCAAGCCTGACCCATTTGACCCTTAGTCTCCTTAGCTGCTTGCAATTTTTTATTTCTTCAAATGGACTAACAGTGACTATCTTAAATCGTAACTTAAAGATGTTTATTGTAAAGTTTCATGTAGTCATGGTTGTGCGTGACAAACTGGACCAGCCATATGGTGTCATTACTCAAACCTACACAATTGACATTGAGGAAATGTATTATATTTTGCCATGTCATTGGTGCCTAAAAGGCTTTGCAACTGCCTTTTTATAGGGCCTGTCACAGAGGCTATATATTTTCCTCCTTCGTAGACAGGTTTTATGATGAAAACTGATACCATTTCATGATAGAATTTCTGGATAAATTACTCGTGCTTTGAATGCATTCTGCACACAGAGCCTTAAAAAGAGCCCATCCCATTTAGAGCATTTTAGTTTTGCTTGTAATTGTGTTTCCTTTTAAAATATTGCTGATTTTTTAAAAATAAAATTACTAAACTATATTTACATAACAGCCTTAATACATTTTCCCCCACCATGTTATATCCTAATACGCAATTAAATTGCTCAGACAGTAATGAAACTCAGCCTTCCAAGAGATGACATACTGTGTCGTACAGTTTGAAATACTGCAGACCGTTACACACACAATAATTTATCATCCAATTCCTGACATTTCTCAATATTTGTTGTTATAGACATAGAAATATACCCCTTTCTAATGCAATACCATCTGTAAGGATAGGTTCTTAATTTAAAAGAATTTCAGTGCTGATGTGAGTCAGACAAATTCATCACCATCCCCAGGAGAAATGATTAATGAAAAGAAAACAGCCTTTTCTCCCTTTTAATACCTGTAGAAGCAATACAAGATCAAGGCACAGTGATATTGTAGTCTGTGCCATATTGTGTGGGTGAATAACTTTAGCATTACATCGTACATCTGCTAAGAAGTTTACAGTACAAAGCGGCCAATTCGTTTATATGTTATTGCCATTTTCCTTTCAATCTCTTTTTGGAGAACTGCAACACTGTACTTCACATAACATTTTTTGTCAGATGTAGTTAAAGGCAAGAGTTATCTTTTTTTTTATTTAATCTACCACCCACTCGATAAAACCCTCCTCTCAGGATGGGATTTAAGCATTCTTCTTTCAGAAAAAGAGGCACCAGTGTACAGGACGACTTAATGGAAACCACAAAAATGCGACCCAGTTCTAAGAGGATAATTGATGATTCTAGCAGTGTAGCTTTTTGATTAACATTATAAAACACTTAGTATGGTTATGCCAACACAACATTAAAGGCTTGTTCTAAGTGCAGGGAGCCAGTTCTGGAAACTTTAAGCTTTAGACAGGTGGCCTCTTCCTACAGTAGGGTTTAAAAAGTCTTTCAGGCTTGTCTGAAGAAATAAGCAATGAAAAAAGTACAATCAAAATACAGATTTACAGAACTTATTTACATAAACATAAGTATGTTTTGAAATGTAGCAATTGTACCTCATACAGAGGGCTTCACATGCTTCAGTAGATAACTATGATAATAGTGAAGCACCCAAAGAGCAAGACAAAAGCAGTTAACTGAAGACAAGGGATCTTAATTAGCAGTGCTATTATCCCAATAGAAAATATGTCATTAATATAAAGTTTATATTATTTAATGTCAGAGGGGTTTTAATCGATTCATGATTAATCTATTAATCATACCTGTGTGCTTAAAAATAAAGGATCAATTAAACTTGTCTACCTGAGATTTGCTGATCGGTGCTCTCCTTCCTCAGCAGTACTACAAGTTTATCGTATCATCTTAGTTGCAAGTAAGTATCGTTTTATTCAACATATCTCTTTCAACGGTAACAGAGAATTAATACTGAACAACGTGTTTGTCTGAAAAACTGGCTGACTTTAGTTATTTAACTTCAGTGGATATAGTTAGTGTTTGCTGTTAGGAGCGTTACAATAAAGAAAGCTAAAGAAACATCCAATGCTGGACACTTTTTTTTACTTTTAAATGTTACATTATTATATTCAGTCAAAAATAGCAATTAATCAATTGTTAAAAATTTGCAAACAAGAGTGAATCAAATAAACAAATACATCTTGACATTCCAAACAATCAAACACATATCTTACCCCTTTTTCCCCACAGTTTTTGCTTTTAAAAGCATTTTACACTTTTTAACCCATCCTAACTCTCAATATTTAGTTTTCCCTCCCTCCCCTTCCACTGAAACATTGAAATTAAAAACATCCAGGTGAGCCCTCCCAACCCATAAAACACCACAAACAGCAATTGAAAACTAAGTTAATATTTTAAATGACTCACTTTGGCTAACTTCCAGTTACATGTAAGCAAATATTTTCAAATTGTCAAATTACATGTAAGTAAATATGAGTATATTAAACATTAGCTGGCATTATGAAACATGTGCAGTAAATAGTGTAAATTACATATAATCTAAAAGCTAAATTCAAAATGTAATCACTGTCGAGCCCTCTGAAGGTGTTGTGGGCTATCTTGAAACACCAAGGATGGAAGGTGCCCACTTGAAGACCCCAGAGAAATACCCTACTCAGCTCAGTCCAGACCTTGTGACAGCCTAGAGAGACAGCTGACAGGAGGAAATAGACCCCACTGGGGCTGGCAGGGGTTAGCCATCCTAGCTGGCAGGATCCAGCTCTGTGTTTTCAAATGGAACAGGATGCTGGAGACACCCGCCCAAGGCTTCGAAAAAATTAAAGAGAAAAATACCCCTAGAGTCTGCAAGAGCGGGGGCGGAAGATGACTGAAGGTTTGACAACATGGCTAACGACTTAGGAAAGGAAACGGATATGAGAACAGAGAGTACATTGCACCAAGGTTCAATTGGAAATGACATTGGTAGAGTCACACGTCGAATGTGTGATGAAGGCAGCACCTGTGTTGAAAACTGGAAGAAAGTGGATGGCAAATATGCCCTTCATATCAGTGATATCATGGGGAGGAAGAACATGGAAGAGGCGGCATTGGTCTCAGTTCAGCTCCTCCTACATGGCACAAAGCAGCCCCAGCTCAACTGAGAAAGCTGGTAGTCAACGAGGTGCAAAAGCAGGAGAAGAGGATGAGGTGCATGAAGGCAGTTTCCCCAAGCCAAGCAGGGAGAATGGATGAGATGGGAGAGTGTGGAACAAAGCAAAATCGGCTTGCGAGATCTATGGACAACAGAGCAGGATCAGTTTTCTCATCAGGTCAACATATGATGTTCTCCCTTCACCACAGAACCTTAATCTATCGGTAGGATAGGAGGCGTGGTGTCCTTTATGTTCATCGCCAGCTACGTTAAACACTAGAATCGCCGAGATTTCGGACTACATACAACCGCCGCACCCGCAAAATGTGCGGCTGCATTTTAAAACGGCTTCGATATGAAAATGAAAAACAAACAGTCGTATACAACTTAATATTTTTATTTATGAACCTACATAACATTTTCAGAGCAGAAACACTGTATTTAAATGGAACATTTTTCAAAAAGAGCACATATACATAAGCATCAAAAACTGAAATAAAATAAACTTTACGCAATAAACTTCTGTGTAAACAGGTGTAGAAAGCTGTATGTACAAATAACATTATAAAACATAAATAACTAGTTATAAAAATAGCATAAAACAAAAATATAACATAACTTATGCAACGTGAAAGCGCTTTGAGTGAAACAGAGTTCAAAGGCTCTCTGTCTGTTCACAGTTCTATTACAGCTTTCTAAGTACAATCTACACAGAAAACATGCTTTTCAACTGTACCAGTGCATTTGCCACAGACTTGCATTTTCACAACGGGCGCAGACATCAAAAGTTATGTTTTTATTGCATTTAGCAATCTGACATTGTCTTTTATTCCATGTGCCAATGGGTGCAGCGCTGGGTGAAGGTTGAGGGGCATTTGCCAGCCGGCTTTTGTGTCTCTTATCAAAATGTTTCTTTCGTAGCTCCAGGGCTAGCTGCAAAATGATGTCCCTCCGAGTGATTGTGTTGCCAGTGCACTCCTTGTACAAAACCAAAGCGCTGATGGCTGCCAGGTCCAAAACATTATAAAAAAAAACACACAGGCCACCTGCAAGTAACACCTTTGATAGAATACAGCCGTGCCAATTGATCCAGTATATCCACACCGTACTTCGTTGCGTTTTAAAATGCAACAGTCTCTGGCTTTCATTTAGCATCAGTCCCGATGGTCACTGATCTGTGCAGAGCTTGAATATGCAGTGTAAATAATAATAATATATGATGTGTAGAATGACTTTCATCAGTGTTTCAAGCACTCAACAGGATTATAATACGTTATTTCACAATGACGTTGATTTTATTACAAAGCCCAGACTAAATTGTCGACTATATTGTATTGATTTCAATATGCCGCATAAACTGCGGGTCTGGCGGTTGAAGAAGCAAGTGCTTATAACTTATTCATTTTTTATGATTCTGCAGCTGAAACACAGTATGGGTATATAATTCAAATATTTAGTAACACTTAAGAATGGACATGCATGAGATATTCACATACGCGGAGATATTTAAATTTTAATTGCAAAAGCCGTTCAAAAAGCGGCTATGGCGATGCTAGTGTTAAGACACATTTTGACAGGATGGAAGGTGGGTCTTAGCCAAGGACGGTTTACTTGGCGTCATGACCAGGTGCTGCGATGTTTGGCCTTAGCATTGGAAGACAAGCGCAGCATGACCAACAGGTTGCCACCAATTCCAGCAATATATGACACACAAAGAACAACATTCCTCCGTCCAGGGGAGCAACCACCAAGAAACGGTATTAAAACCAAAACTCGTCTAGGAGAACTGGAAGCTGCTAGAGACTGGAAAATGCTGGCAGATGTTGGACAATGGCTTATTTTCCCACCTGAGATTGCCACCACTAACCTTCAACCGATATTGTCTGGTGGTCTGGATCAACACACCTTGTTCACCTGAGTTAACAGTCCCATGGGAGGATGCTGTGGATGAGGCATATGAAGGAAGAAACTTCAGTACGCTCAACTAGCTGCTGAAGCGGAACAGTGAGGATGGAGAGACCAGGTTTACACAGTGGAGGTGGGTTGTTGAGGATTTGTGGCACACTCCACAACCTGGTTTCTCAGAGACATCAGATTCAGTGGTCAAGAGTTGCGACACATAATGAAGAACTTATCTGAAGCAGCAGAGAGGCGCAGCGACTGGCTCTGGTTGAGACAAAAAGATTCTGGTTGGGGATCTCAAGCACAGTAGAAAGAAAGCAACGTTGATGGAAAGGAAGGTAAGTAAGCTGGGCTTAGCTGAGTGGGAGATGGAGGGTGGTGATGCTGGGACGCCAGACTCACTGTCGAGCCCTCTTAAAGTGTCGTGGGCTAGTCGATGAAACACCGAGGATGGAAGGTGCACACTTGAAGACCCCAGAGAAGTACCCTACTCAGCTCAGTCCAGACGGTTGTCATGGTGATGCGCTAGGGAAGTCACACTGTGGTTGATCCCTGGAGCCAGCATTGCAGCTGTTGTGTGTGCTGATATGCCAGGAAGGCAAAATAGGCTGATCCCTGGAGCCAGCATTACACTTTAGCCATCAACACCAGGCAGAAGGATATCTACGTCATCAGATGGAAGGAAACTCAGATGGATCACAGTTAGGTCTTAGTTAGTGCTTATCTTGGCGAGAGCTGAGTCCAGTATCAGCATGAAGTTTTAACACCTACACACATGTAATGGAAATCATTAAAACATAGTTTGTGTTACAGTTGTATTACTTTTATGCCAGTTGCTTATTTTTATTCTTTTTTTTAAAGTGAATATTTTGTACTGTGTTTGTTTGGCTCTAGATTGCATTAGATGTAGTCAACCAGTTAGTTTTAGACATTTATAATGGTTGATAGATGAAATGGTAGCCATATCAGTCCAGAGATGTTAGACAAAGAGACTGATATTTGATACCTTTTATTTTACTAACTAAACAATAATTAATCACAAGCTTTCAAGACCTCAAAGTTCTCTTCTTCAGGTGAAAGTAGGAAAGAGAGGTTGTAAACATGTAAGCATCAATCTCTCTTTCCTACTTTCACCTGAAGAAGAGACTTTTGAGGTCTTGAAAGCTTGTGATTAATTAGTGTTTAGTTAGTCCAATAAAAGTTATCACATCTCTTTCTCTTTGTCTAGACATTATAATGGAATGGTACCTATTCTATAGGTGGCCTGGAAACCCTAGGCATTGACGATGTCTTTGGATACTGCAAGACTAGAGTACCTTGTATGCCTTTTACGATTCTGAAATGAGTTTGGAAGGATGCTGTAATAAAAAAGACTTAGAGACTTGCTTTGAGATTATACAGTAATACAATAAACACATTACAAACCCAAGTATTAAATAGTAAATTACCAGTAGTCCTTTTATTGTTACAGTAATCCCTAAATTAAAAGCCTATGTGGGTTGGCAGGTATTCTTGACTTTTATGGTTTCTGAAATAGATAAAGCTTGATAGATTCAGCTGAATTCAACCATATAAGGAGGTGTTTCAGTCTTTAAAATCTGGCCAGAAACTTACCTCATACCTCAGACATCCTAGAGGCTTTCTTTACCAAAATGAGCCAAATCTAGTTCTGCTAAATAGGAATTTTAAATGTCCTTATTTATGATTAAGTTACGTTAAGATAAAGTTCAGGTTTCCTTCTTTTGATTTCGAAAGGACAAACGACTTGTACATGTAATGTCAGTGGCAATATTGTTGTCTTAGCACACTCACAAACCACAGGTGTTATTACAGCACAATTACATAATGTGTTTACTGAACTTATAACATCTTAAATACTTAAATAGTAATAGCTGAAATAACACATGCATGTATAATTACAATGTAATAATGTAATGTGTTTCATTTTTGAGTGGTCTATGTTATTGACATAAACAGTGTTATGGTACAGCAGTCAAAAATGGTCGCTTCTTTTAATTTTTAACCTCTTGAAGAGGATGTTGGTCAGTGAAAGGAAAGGGACTGTTTTGACTGCTGTGCCCTGACACTACACTACAGAATGGGACATGCAGATTTCATGTTAATGTATACTTTTTTAAAAGTTCACTGTATTTTCAATAAAATGCACAGTACTTTTAATCACAATATTGCTGCCTTGAACCTCGGAAACTGTCTGCTGCTGCCTTCTCCCACTGTACGAAACCTTGGTGTACTTCTGGATAGTAACCGCTCCATTGATACCCAAATCACCTCTGTAGTCAAATCGTCCTTTTACCACCTCCGAAACATCTCAAAGGTCCGTCCCTACCATTCCCTCCCGGATGCAGAGATATTCTGTCATGCATTCATCTCCACTCAACTCGACCACTGCAACTCTCTCCATGGTGGTCTTCAGTCACGCGCCATAAACCGATTGCAGCTGATTCAAAATGCTGCTGCTAGGATCCTTACTAGATGTAAAAAACATGATCACATCACATCAGCTGCACTGACTGGTTCAGGATTACTTTCAAAATTCTCCTGCTTGCCTACAAGGCTCTTCATCACACAGGTCCAGAGTATCTCTCCAACCTGCTGACCCGCTATGTCCCTGCACGCAAGATGAGGTCCTCTGACTGGCCTCCTTGTTATCCCCAAGCAAAAGTGCACCACACTTGGAGAACACTCTTTTTGCTTCATGGCCTTGACTCTCTGGAACTCTCTCCCAGCTTTAGTGTGTGTAGCTCCCACAGTTGCTCGCTTCAAATCAACTCTCAAGACCCACTTGTTCTCTCTTGCTTTCAATGCTATTCAAGCCTGATATCTGTTATTAGCTGTTGTCTGTTAAGCTAAGCTATTTCAGGTTTTTTTTACTCCATCTTATTTGTATGATTCTGCATGACACATGCATCCACAATGTTTAGAATTCACATCCTAACCTTGTATTTAATGTATTATGCCTGTATTTAATGTATTTGCATTGTTTTTTACTGTTTGTATTTAATGTACTATTCCCTGTATTTCACTGTATTTAATGTATTATGCATTGTTCTTCACTATCTTGTAAAGTACTTTATGATGGAGGTCCACAATGAAAGGCGTTATATAAAATAAATTGATTGATTGATGTATTATACTTTTCATTGTACTGTAATTGAAATTTGATTTTAGTGTTATTGTAACTTCAACAACAACTGACGGTATGCATTTGGCTTAGACGCCCGATAATAATAATTCATGATAAAACCATTTTTTTGCATTGACCCTAGAAATTCGTAATTGACTGTATTGGACTATGTAGGCCAGAATCAGTTCCCTAATTCCCTAATTCCTTTTCGTCTAGTACATGTCCAGCATATCAGCATGTTTCCAGCAGGATTCAAATTCTGTGCCAGGTTCAGCTTGAGTTGGTTCTGCAAACACCACAACAGGTCCCTGGATCCGTACACCCTTTAACATCCCCTCAGAGTTGAAGACATTGAAAACAGTGCTGGTCAGGCAGCAAAAAGAAGGGAGGTCATGATTGTTGGGGACTCCATATTGAGAACCACAGCAAGTTCAGTTCGCAGTTTGGACCCCCATACTACAACAGTGTGCTGCCTTCCAGGAGCCTCTGTCAAGCACATCACTGAGAACGTGGACAGGCTCCTAGAACGAACAGGAGACGACCCGGTAGTAGTCATCCACATCGGTACAAACAACATTGGAAGAGACAGGCCAAGATCCCTGCAAAACAAATTCAGAGAGCTAGGAAGGAAATTAAAACACAAGACCAAAACTGTGGTATTTTCTGGGATACTGCCAGCACCTTGCAAAGGACCATATGGACAGCTGGAAATACAAAATCAAAATGCATGGCTGAAATCGTGGTGCACACAGGAAGGCTTCACCTTTCTTGAACATTGGCGCACATTCTACAACAAGGACTATCTATATAGGTGGGATGGACTGCACTTAAACAGAAAGGGAACCAATCTACTTGGAGAAAGGATGCTTGAGGAGGTCCAGAAGCATTTAAACTAGAAAGGAAGGTGGGAGAAAACAAAAAAACAGAAGGGAGACCACATCAAAACAAGGCAACAACCCAGGTAAGACAACTATTAAATGTATTTATCTTAATGCTAGAAGTCTCAGAAACAAAATGTTAGAACTTGAAGCTACTGCACTAACAAGTAACTACGATGTGATAGGTGTTACAGAAACTTGGTTGTCTGAGAGTGATGGAGACGAATGTAATATTAGTGGGTACACAGTGTATAGGAAAGACAGGCAGGACAGAAGAGGCGGAGGGGTAGCGCTATACATAAGAAATAGTCTTGAAGCCCAGGTGTTTAATCTGGACAAAGAAAACAATGCAGAATCAATATGGGTCAGAATAATGGACAAAAATGTAAAGGGCATAATAATATGAGCATGCTATAGACCGCCAAATTCAGACACTGAGCAAAATAATCTGTTATACAATGACATTCGAAATGCATGTAGAAAAGGAGAAACCATGCTAATGGGGGATTTCAACTTCCCCCGTATAAAATGGGAGAACCCGGTGGGGAGCACAACGGATGAAATTGAAATGGTGGAAATGACAAACGACTGCTTCCTAACACAATTTGTCAAGGCACCGACTAGAGGGGAGGCATGCCTTGATTTAGTCTTTTCAAATAACGAAGACAGAATAACTAATACAGAGGTCAGAGAGCCATTGGCAAACTCAGACCACAACATGGTCTCATTTGAAGTATTTTTTAAAACCCCAAAAGTAATGACTAAAGCTAAGGTTTACAATTTTAGAAAAGCAAACTATGAAGGTATGAAACAGAGACTAACAGAAGTAGATTGGAGTAAAATAGAGAAATCATCCACAGAAAAAGGATGGCTGTTTTTTAAAAATGTAGTACTAGAGGTGCAAAACAATTACATCCCAAAAGTAGACAAATCTAAATCTAAAACAAAATGGCCAAAATGGTTTAACAGATCACTTAAAAAAATATTCAGCGAAAAAAGGCACTTTACAGAGCGTTTAAAAGGGACCAAAAACAAAGTACACAGAAAGAGTACTTGGAACTGCAAACGCAAGTCAAAAAGGAAGTTAGAAAGGCCATGAGAGAGATAGAAATCAATATTGCTAAGGGGGCTAAAACCAATTCCAAAATGTTTTTCCAATATTATAACAGCAAGAGAACATTCAAAGAGGAGGTTAAATGTCTAAGAGACACAAATGTCTCTTAAATGTCTCAAGACACTACAATACTTTAGTGAAAGGCAAATGTATATATTCCCTTGAAAAGGTATGTTAAACATACCAAAATGTTGGAAAGTTGGTCTTTGAGCAAAAGGTATTCTTTTTCCATTTGTCTGACTCACATACAGGAGATGGATTTTAAGCGTGCAGTAACGCACTTTTTATTTTAAACACAAATAAAAATAAACAAAACAAAAACCTAGCTCCACTGGAGCACTGACTACACATGTCAGGGACCTAACTAATAAAATAGGACACCTAACTGTTTACCTGTTAAAAACGAGAACACACAGTACACAAAACAAACAAAAAGGTTCCCACAATACCTTTTGTTACTTCACATAGTCAGGGCTCTTCACACAGGAGAGACACAGAACAGATTGGCTGCACTCCTTAAATACTGGCAGTTGGCTCTAATTTACAATAACGAGCCAACTGCCAAAACAATTAACAAATAATTAACCAATTAAACCATTACATTTCCGTATGCCAGGATGGTTTTAACCCATATATATATATATATATATATATATATATATATATATATATATATATATATATATATATATATCCTGTACTTACATACTTTTAAACCATTTAAAAAGGTCACTAAGTTATTCAGTTATTTCTATAAGGCCCTCACATACACTTTACATTTGTGCTTAAAATAATAATACCTGTTGAAAATAGATCCTTAGACCTAATAAAAACAGTTAAGTTCTGGGAAACAGTCTATAACAAACTCGTGGTGTAAGCTTTTAAATTGGTTAAGACTGGCAGCCTGTCTCAAAAGACAGTATGGTAATGGATTTCAGCTGAAGTAATACGTTTTTTTTAAACATACAGTATTTAAGGAGGATATGAAAACTGTGTGGTCCACAGCTAACTGCCAATTACATTGCTCAGTAGCGTTGATCAGAAACCCACTCATTGCCTGACAATTAGCTACAGTTTCCAGTTCATGTCATACACTCCCACTCCCGGGGCCCTTCATTTTAATCCCCAGCATTTTTTTGTTTTTTTTTAATGTTCAGCTTTAAAAAAGTTGTATCACTTACTAATGTAAATGCCTTGTCTCTTGACAAATGATCAGTGTCACCATATTTTATAATGTCACGTTCACAGCATATGGCTCATTATAAGTTTATTCTTATAACAAGCATTATCACTGAATACAAAATGCATTCTTGTATTATGCCCTCTACTACGTTATTTACATTGATACGAGTAAATCTACACCGATGGAACCGGTTTTTCTCTATCTACTGAGGAACATGGTGATTCCTTAAATACATATAATCAAAAGTTAAAAAGGTACACAGTTCATATTATAAAGAATAACAGGAAGTCCAGGAAGTTTAACATTGTACTTCTAACTCAAGGAACGGATGAAGATTAAAATAATAAAAAATAATTTTATTACTCCATAAGATCCCCAAGATGGAACTGATACACAATGCTTGGCTACAGCTTTTTTCAGACCAGTCCAAAGCATTTCCTTTGGATTGAGATTTGGTGATTACGAAGGCCATTCCAGAAATTAGATCTTTTCTTCAAGAATTCCAGAGCTGAATTGGCCGTATGCTTTGGGACGTTGTCGTGTTGGAAGATAAACTGTCTGCCAATCAGCCTACAAGCAGATGGTATCATTGTACTTTGTAGAATGTTTTGATACGTGGCTGCATTCATTTCAACTTCAATCACATCAATGTCTCCAGTTCTATCCTGCACTATTATGCCTGATGCTTCTAATTCTTTCTTTAAGTCCTTGGTTTTTAATCTTGGATTTTTGTTTAGCTGCTCAGTCGATTCTCCTACCTGATCTACCAGTAATCTTTTCAGGATTTCCACTTCTTTCAAGCATTTCAGTTGAATTTGTTCTGTGGTAACTCTTGATTATTGCTCTGATTGTGGATTTTGGTATTCCGTATTTCTTTAATAATGTTCTGTAGCCATTTTCTTTGTTATAGCTTGCTACAAGTGCTTTTCTCACTTGTATAATGTAGCTTATTTACTGTGTAATTGTTTTAAATCAATTAATATAAATTTAATTAGTTCTATTACATTTTTACATAGTTTTAATGTAAAGGGGCTAATACTTTTGTAAACTGAACCTTTGTATTTTCAAAACAGTTGTAGTTGTTGTCATTTTGAAAATATTCAGCATTTTTAAAATATTCACTGGACTCTAGACCGGAGGGTCGTGGGTTCAATCCCAGGTGGGGGACACTGCTGCTGTACCCTTGAGCAAGGTACTTTACCTAGATTGCTCCAGTAAAAACCCAACTGTATAAATGGGTAATTGTATGTAAAAATAATGTGTAGAAAATAATGTAATTATATGTAAAAATAATGTGATATCTTGTAACAACTGTAAGTCGTCCTGGGTAAGGGTGTCTGCTAAGAAATAAATAATAATAAATTATAAGTTAAACTGTAGTTTAGCATAAACTGTAGTGCAATTCTTTTAATGTTTTTGAGCAGCTACTTCTCTATCAAATGAAAACCAATCAAATCCACAATACAGTTGTGTGGCTGTCAGGTAAAAAAAATATAACTAAAGAGGCTTGGGGACCCAGACCAAATAAACTTCCAGTTTCTAAGCAAACATTCCCAGTGAACAATCCAGTTGGTAGGCTTAAATTAATTATTTTCCCTACCAGTGCAATCAGTTTTGTGTTCTGAAAACCCACTGAAAATAATCATTTGCCTTTTTAAAATTTGGGCTTTTAATTTGTTTACAACTGAAACAGCCTTTACCAGTAGGCTTGGAAGAAATATCTCACTGCTTCTGCTGTAATAGACAGTTTAATGTTGTAGAAGAGTAATCCATTGAGGATCGTGATACAAAAATAAACCTGTCGGTAGTAAATTATTGAGAATTAAAGGATAAGAGAAAATATTCAAATAAGATATGCAGTTTGCATTGGTAGGTGCTATTGTTGCAGGCCACTAGTGTTAAACTCTTTTAGGATGCCTTAGCAAAATCAAAAAGTAATTTTGCTTGAGGATTATTTAAGAGTCCTCAATGAGAAATGTATCTGTTGCAGGCACATAGTCAGGGAACCCATCAGATGTTTTATCAGTGAACGTGCAATAGGAGTCAAAGACCATTTTGAAAGGATTACTTCAAAGAGCCTTAGACCTGCAATCATTGTGGGCATCCTCTAAGCTAACCAAATGATCTTCAGCAGTGATATAATGTCCCTTCAATGGTTAAGCAGTGGTTCTGTGCTTCCTGATTCACAGTTATTACTGTTTCTGATAACTAACATATTAATTACGGTACTCTGTAATTATATGTACATGGCCTGTATTCTCTAAGCTCATAATGAAAAAAAGTATTGCCTTTGCAAATGAAAATAGGCCGTTAGCTGCACCTATTGTAGATACTGTCTTCACTAAGATCAGAAAATAAACCTATAAAGAGAAACTTAGCCAGTTAAGTGCTTAGTATTTTTTCACCAAGAGATCAATACCTATCACAGAATCAGATTATGCAGAAGAGAAATGTTCTGGCAAGGCTAGTGGCAGGAATAGCAGAGGCAGAAGACAGGGGATTGTCATTTTAAATCACCTTTTCTGCACACTTCTATTTTACAAAACAAAGCAAGCAAAACTAAACCTAAATAAACTAGCACCCACGCAGAGAGCTATTAGCTATTTTTCTTCACTAACTCTTCCCAGCAACTCTTTTCTAGCATGAGGCCAGAAAAAAAAATCTCAGTTGGCTTGGGACTTTAGTGAAGTGCATTTTGATTGGGGAGTCACCCCTGAAGGTTCTCCTATGGATATTTTACTATAGCAGAGGTTCCCAAACTGTGGTACGCGTACCCCCAGGGGTACACGAGACCTGTTTAGGGGGTACGCGTGACAAATTGTGTAATGGCGAACTTTTTTTTTTTTTTTTTTTGCATTTTCATAAGACTTGTCATACTCACACAAAACTTTAAAACGCATTGGAAATTCCTTTTAATTTCTGCCGTGAAATGGAGAAACAAACAGAGAGCCGTGCAAGACAATCTCGCAGCAGCGGGACACTTGGGATCAACGCTGTGGTGTTCTCGTTTATTGCAAACCTCCAAGTGGTAACAATGAGAACAAAGATACATAGGGACAGTGACGTACAGAACTCTCACCGCCAATAACTGTACAACGTATTAAATGTATTATATTTATGACGTATGTTTTTAGTTTTTTATTAATTACATTTTTTTTGGTGCTATTATGACCTATTTTCGATTTTTATGTAAATCGTTTTTTCAGAGCTTTCGATTTTTATGTACTGTATGAAATTATTGTTTTCTGTTACTGTACTTTACAAAATGCTTTTTTTTTTTTTCTGTCACAAAGTAGTAACTGTACAGTACCACACTTTGTACTTTCTTTACTTTGTTGTCTTCCACAACGAAATCCCTGTGGTCATGGACACATTCTTCTGGGTTTTTTGTGTTTAGGCATTTTTTTTACATTTCGCCACAATTTGCAATTCTGTTTTAAATCCTACGTATCTTAACTGTAATATAGCTTTAAATCCCGCGAACAAGCCTCCAGTCGAGAAAGTATTCAGAACTAATCAATACAAATTAGGGAAAGGTAGTTTGTTTTTGTTTTTTATGTATTAGGTTTTTGAGTTATGTGAATTGAGTATATTTCCAGTGTTTTTCTGGTGTTCATTATACACAGATTTTTTTTTTTCTTTTTTTTTTTTTGTATCAGGGGTGTTTTATCGGTTAAACCCCAAAATCAGAAGCCGTAATTATATTATTATAGTCATTTATATTGTAAGTATATTATTGTGTATGTGTATAAATCTGTGTGTTATGAAAGCATATATTAAAAACAACATGAAAATATAAATCTGAATGCTAGGGGTGCGCAGACAGGTGATAGGTCTGGAAGGGAACCTCTGTACTACAGTAAATATTCTGTTAATTTCTTTTTTGGTTTATAAACATTTTAAGCGATTTTAGTATGATTTCAGTTAAACTTTGTATTTTTGATCGACAAATCTTCTGACAAGAGCTATTAGCCTATCAAGTTAGACATTTTTTGCCACTATGTATATGCATTTTTTTTTAGTCTGAATGCATTTTTTTTTAGCGTGATCAAGTTCAAGAAATTATGTTCAGTATATTTCATGAACTTACTGGAAATAATCCACCTGCAGAGTAACACTTAGCCTCGGTTACTGATGGTTATGAGGTCTAATGTCACAATTCTTTTGGAGGCTTCATTTTATTTTTCTTAATGTAGTAATTTCATCCTGCACATTCAACAATTTAGCCTTTTTGTCATTAGAACACAGATGTTGTTGTTGACAAGTCTACTTCAAAGTCCACAATCTACTATATGCATTAGCTGCATTGTGTGATATGTGCTCTTTGATACACAAGAGAGCGTTTTGTTATCTTTACTGCAATTGCCATCTGCCATGTTTCTGTTATTCTTAAACAATCTGAAAATGTGGCTCAAATTATCTTCAAGAATGAAAACTGTTTTATTGGAATCGGTTCTTAATTTTTTCTAGCTCCACCAAAAGCACTAAGCTATCATAGTACACAAAGTTTACATGGTCACACTGGTATTAAGACTAAGCAAGGCTATCTCCATTGAATGTGCAGAGTGTTCATAATTAAATACATTTTCCTAGCAGGTGGGTAATTTCACAGTTGGCCCAGATGTACACTGTAATCTCTGTACTGTAAAAAAAAAAAAAAAAAAAAAACATGATAGCCTTAGCTACACCAGCATAAGGTACTGTGCACTGTAATTTGGTTTTGGAGCACTTTACTTGTAAAAACATACAAGATAGTTACTGACAAGACATATATATATGGGGGGGGGGGGGGGGGCATTGGTGACATATGCTGCAACATGAGGATAAACTCTCCAAGCAGCATTCAGGTTGACCAATATCCAACGTAAATAGGAAAGTAATTATTCACTGTTGAGAATAAAATCTTTGAGACCAGTTAAAATGTTATTTTATAATTATGGGGTCCCTGAGTGGCTCATCCAGTTAAAGCGCTTACGCTGGGAGAGCAGGATGAGTTACACAGCTCGGACGGAGCCAGTTCGCGTCCTGGCTGTGCAAAGAGGTCAAACTTTGCTGGGGACCCCAGAGGGGGCGTCTCTGATGCTGCTGGGGTTGGGGATGGGAAACCGGCAGGGATTGCTTCTCCTCATCATACAACAGTGAATCCTACTGGCCAGACGCCGAGCAAATTCAGAGTGGATAAAAAGCAGGGCTGATCTCTGTTCTCCAGGCTTGTGAGATCAGAGGATGCTCACACACCCTCAGAATGTCTGTGCTGTGTGGTGACTTGCTGCGATGAGGAGAAAAAAAAGAAACATAATTGGACATTGCAAATCGGGGAAAACTAAATAATAAAAATTAAATAAAAACATTTTATAATTAGCTTTTTTGTAGTTTGTTCAAGGTACAAGTAATATACATTAAGTAGCTGTTTTCATTCATAATTTATTGTTTATCAGTAAATGGATCTTTGTTTTCCTTTTTGACTGGTCTAATCCGTGGTAAGAATCTTGAATGTTTTCCTTCAAACTATGTTTAATCTGTTTCAAATCAATCCGCTAGAAAATATATAAGTGTTCCTTTTCCTAATTTAACATTTTCTGCTTGATTAAAGAAAATCTCCAATCTACTACATGCCACTGAATCTTTTAAATCATGGAGACTAAAAAAGGCTGCTTCAGTGTCCTATACGTTCAATCTATCTTAAAGTGAGTTTAGTAAATGAAGTAAAAAAAATTTTTTCAAAAATCAAGAACAGTGTTTGGTGTGTCAGTGGCGATACAGTAACCACAACAGCAATAATCTCCAGTTTGAATGGCAAGTTGTAGAAATCAAACTGGATACTGACTGATTACTTTTAGAAACTTTATTACAGCACATCATAACAACACAGACACTGTGCTCTCTTCTCTAACAAATTTGTAATACGATAAACTTAAATACTGAATCCTACACAATACACAAACCTTGGGGTAGATAAAACTAAACAGATCACAAACCATGTTTGTCTTTGTGTACGAGGTGGCTGAAATGAAGAAATGCTATAAGTGAAATATTTTTTTAGCATTAAGTTATTATTACATGTTAACTTGTGAAATTCGGGGGGGTAAACCAGGGCTTTGCTATTTCCTAATTTCACCTGCCTATCATCATTGACTAATTCCATCTGTGGCAATGGGAGCCCCATCCACATCAACTGCCACATCCCCCCCAGATTCAGCAACCGCATCTCATCTCCATTTCCTCCCCTCCTCCCCCCTACAGATCCATAACCAAAGACAAATATGGCCGTCCCATCAAATTTACTGGAACCAGGCAAGTTTGCAACAATTTCAACATTTCAGTGTGTTCCACCCCTTTCTGCAGGTTCCTGCATGTTTGCAGTTTTTGCGGGGGTGCACATTCGAAGACCATCTACCCAGCCAAATGACAATCAGCACTTTTTTCAGCTCGGGACACACTACATTTATCTCCAACCTCTATAAAAACCTACATTTCAAGAATTCAATTCCACTTCCGCAGCATGGCGCTTTTTTCCCAATATTTTGTGTGTCGCTATTCCGCTGGGGCTAATCCTGAAGATGGGGAACAGTGGAGCTGGGAAGGGGCCGGCTATGAATCCTTTGTCCATCTCGGCTTGGATTAGAGACTCTGTAATTTGGGGCTCAGAGGAAGCAGAACAAAGATTTTTGAATATGAATGGGACAGAGGGGAAATTAGAAAGGCCGTGGAGAATAAAGCATGGTAGAAACTTAGTTTAGTATGGTTGATGTCATGAATGGGAAACTGACATTCTGACTGGATGAAAGATCCTGAGCAGTCTATAATTTTCCCATCAGCTTCTTAAATTTATTTTTTTGCTGTATGCATGCCAAAACAAAATTGGATTACTAAACTTTTTGTTTCTAATATTTGAAAAACTTGTTAAGTTTCAGAACTAAAAACATTCTTCTCTAAATCAAACATATTTGGAAAATGTGTACAGGGACCAAGCCTGTCTCCAATAAAAGACAAATAAGTAAAAAAAGACATAAAAAAGAATAAATAATAAATAGCAACTTGCTCTATTACAACTGAACTAAACTCCCATCAGAGCAATCGACAATGTTCAAGAAAAATGCAGTGCAGTAACAGCAACAACATAAAAAGAAACCCAAGCAGGATGAAAGGCCGGCAATGGTCCCCTAAGAAGAAGCCTTGGACTAGGCAGGCTTAGGTTTCCCTCTCCCGGAAGTGTACTATTTTCCCCGGTGAGGAGACTTTCCTAAAATATACAGAAAACATTTGAAAAGATGACAGGTATGCAATGCATTAAAACCCTTCTGGGGACAAAGGATGGAAGTGGTATTTTACTGTTAATTTACTGTTAAAGGTTAAGTCATAAATTCATAAATTCCCACTTAACAATGAATGAATGACTAAATACAAAGTAATGGTAGGGGAACAAGGGAAGCATCTCATTAAAAACAAATAATATTATATTCAATTCCCATTGGCATCAAATTGATTATTTTCTTAATAATGGAAAATAACCAATGAATAGGTTGTAAAAAAAAATATTGTTTGTAAATAAATATTATATTGACTAGCTTTAATATAAACAGCATTTAGCAAAAAAAAAGTTTATACAACTTTTATACCATTTCAGCTTTTTATTGTAGCAATTTCCCTGTTAAGCTCCTTGATCAGTGTAGAGTTTACAAATCTACAATCAACGAGTCTGTCGCACTGAGCATGAGCTGCAAGGCTGCCCTTTGTCATCCTCCGTCGCGCTCCTGAGTGTAAAGAGCCTTGGCGGTGGGATTAGAGGACGTCCCACTTCAGATCTCCTGGTGGGGAACTGCTGCAAGGAGAGGCTATAATTCAGCATTCAAAATTGGGGAGAAAAATGTGTGGTAATCTCTGTCACCACAGACTTTAAACTCATAAGTGTAAAAAGTTGTTGATGTTAACAATGAAAAGAAAAATGACAGCTAAGTTATTTAAACAGTTGTAGCAACACATGGGGATGTATAACGCTATATATTTTGGAACCCAGCTACTTACTGTTTAAATTAATGGGCTTTTAACTACCGGTGTGTGGCAGGGCGGAAGCCTTCCAGTATAAGATGTGTGTTTGTGTGTGGAGAAAACACGTAGGAATGTGGCTGGGGCTATAATTGAATGATTAATGGGTAATGAGGCTCCAACCACAGGTGTATAAGAAGGGGAATCACGGGTGTTAGTAAGGTTAATGTCAGTGTTGGTGAAGGTGCGTGTTGCTGTGTGATGTCCTGTTTATGTCTGTGACTTTTTGTATAGACCTTTTGTTTTTGCCCTTGTGCGAGCACTTCACTGCAGCTTTCTTGTCTCTGAGTCTCTCTCCCTTCCAGTAATATCTTGGGCTGTGACGCAAACCTGTCACACCGTGCAAGAGGCTCCGTCACTTCTGTTCGTTGCCTAAGACACACAGCACAGCCTCTACCAGTTACACTAGCAAACACTCACAATAGAATAATTTTGCCAGATATATGTTACATTGTTTAATTTATCTGGACATTGTTATTTTTTCGGTGGCATGGTCTCTCTTCCAAAAAGGTCTTGAAATGGTCATGAAAGTGAACTCTCTTGAGTATTTGGAGTCTCTGATTTGCAAAACAAGTAATTACTCTCTGACATCAGAATATCACAGCGACTTCATGACTCCATTAATTAGATCAAATAATAAGCAAAAGGTCTTTGTGTTTTAAGTCACAAGCAATCAGACTCACTTGCTTTTCTTTAGCTCTGATGTAAAGAAACACATTTTAAGAGCTGACATTCTCAAACAGTTTAAATGTACAGTGATTATGTAATTATGGTACATGGGATCTGTCGACCTTGAGTTCAAAAACATTTTTTCGTACACATTTTACCACTTTTAATTTGGGCAATATAGCGTTTACCCACTTCTCATATAAGGGATACAGAGTTTACTCACGTCTGCTTTTCTGTGATATGCAAATCCTGGGTTAAAGACATGATATTTTAACGGTGAGTGTCTGTGTTGTGTTGCTGAGAGCAAGACTGACAGCTGAGAGCTCTCAGTCAGACTGTGGAGCGAGCAGGGGGCGTGGCCACTGGACTGCATGTTCTGTGTGTGTGTGTGCGTGTTCTGTGATTGGTTGTTTATGTTCTGTTAATGTTCTGTTTTTAGGCACACTGGACCTGCAGGGCGGTGCTAGTAGTAGCCTTCATCCTAGCCTGCGAAAGGACACTCATAGAACTGTTCACTTTCAACTCCACCAAACAGAGGAGTTTACCCACTTTTTTATTTACCACTACACCACTGTGTGTAAGGAATGTGTATTACAGCTTAGAAGAAATCTAAATAATGTACGTTTAGCTTGTCAGTATATCATATGATTTAGTGTTCAAACTTATGAGTGTACTAACACTTTGCATTGTTAAAGCATGTTAAAGAGATGGTAAACAGGTCCTTTTACAAAGTTTTTACTTACATGTTGTTTCAGCTCTTTATTTTCAGTTTCTGTAATTTCAAGTTTAAATGTTTATATCCTGAGGATATTTTAGACTTCATGTTTAAAATGCTGTGCTTCAGGGGTCTTATCTCAAAGTACAACTTTGGTAAAGGGTGTGAATTCCTGGCTACCAACACTACCCCCCTCTCCCCTTCACTTCAACACATCGTTGTTGACATCTTTTAGTGTTTTTACAATTTTTCAGCAAAAATATAGCCTATATTTATATTTAAATACATGTGTCATGCATCCTGGGTTGGAGGCTGTAACACTCAGTAAGCTTCGAAACAGTAGACGGATGGTACTTTGCTGGGCATATCGATATGAAACTTCTGAATAAACAGGTTTCAGGTCATAGAAAAGTGGATGTATGTATTATATTTTATAACTTACAGTTGTGTCTTGTGTTCCCAACAAAAACAAAAATATAATGACCGCATATTTTAGATTTCCTGAAGAAGTTCTCTAGCCTTACTGCATCTAATCTGTTTCGGTTTGAAATTATAAAATGGAATAATAATAATTTAGAATTTGTTTTTTGGGTGTGTAAGTGGCTATATTAAAATATGCATGCAACAATCACCCATAAATAGCTTCTTCTGTACAATCCTGGAAAACATTTTTTACAAACAGAGCAAACCTAGATGTTTATTAGATTCTGTTACCTATGGCAGGGCAAAAGCCCTACATGTAAACCGTGTGTGTGAATGTATGGGTGTTGAGGGTATAAGGTTGGCAGGGAGGGGGTTAAAATCCTCCCTGCGATAAAACATGCGAATATGTGTCTGGAGCCGTAATGTAATGATAAATGGTTAATTAGGCTCCATCACATAGTATTTAACAAGGAGAAATTCCTCTGTTTGCGAGGTGGTGTTTGAGAGGCGTGCTGGTGTTTGTTAGAAAATGGACAGGGAAAGCCTGACAGCTGAATTGTTTTTGTTGAACTTTTTTATTTTGGCCCTTGTGTCTGTTTATTTGTGTCTGTTTTGTCTACTGAAAGTGCTCAACAGCGCTTAATCTGCAGTTATTTCTGACTGTGAGTCTCATTCCTGACACTACCCTGCTACTTTACCCTTTTAATATTTTACAATTTCTGTAACAGTATATATCTTATAGTTACGATATTATAATACTGTAAACTAATATCCCAGTATGTAAATGATCATGTATTTCTTTTCTAAAAATGATTGTTTTGTGCTACAGAGCCATCTGAAATTAACTGCCTTATTCATGCTGTATGCCTGCATGTGTATAAAAGCAAACCAGTTTTAGAATGTCTTAATTGTTATCCACCAAAACAAAGCAGGCTACTGTAGCAAGCTTGCTCAATGACACCTTCCCACCCCCCTTATCCACATGCAAAAGAGTTGAAATCTGTCTGCATTTCTACAGAGGGGGACTGTTGTATTTCAGTCAAAGACAACAAATAATAATTTAACCGTAAAAGTAGAGTAAATAGTGATCCACTTTCATCCAGGTGGTTGAATACATGTTTGTCATGTACTTCTGAGATACATATGAGCCACTGTATACATATATATTGTTTATTGGGGTTTTTAATATGTGCATTTAAAAAGTAATGTTATATTGAAATAAGGGATTTTGATAATTTTTTGTATTTTTACCTTTTGATATACAGTCAACTCTAATACGAATTTCAAGGAACCAGCAATTGAACAATTCTTATTATCAGGAGTGCATTTTATTGAAAATACGGTTGTAAGTGAACTTTTAAAAAGTATACATTTCAAAAGAACTGCACTTGAAATCTGTATGTCCTATTCTGATCAAGGGCATTTTTAAACCACAAAATCAAGATGTCCTCACAATCATGGTATTAAGTAAATTGGAGATGCTGATGACTTCCACAGTTTGTTTTCCATAGGCCTGTATTATCGTATCCTGGTTTTTCAGATTGGTTGAGAAAGTGTTTGTGGGAATGTTGAAATCTGCAGCAGCATCTTCCTTTTTCTTTTACAGTGGTGCATTATCCACCGCTTTCAACATCGCTTTCTTTTGCTGCTTCATGAAAATGGCATTGTTTGCACTACTGATCCTATGAAATACATCATACGATCAGTAGTCCCAAAACAGCACAAAAAGTAATGTGGATGCAAGTTAATACATTTACCAATATCCTTTACACTAAGCCGTTCGAACTAGGACAATTGGTTTCATTACATTTTTTCTTACATGAGGGGGCTCTAAAATAATTCAAAGAATTGACACAAACAGGAAATCTGTGTTCAGTGAATTTGTATTTTAAGAAGTTATTTACAATAAGCAACTGCTAAATCTTTCCGGGACCATGTACAAAATGTGTAGTGTCAGGAAATGTGTTCAATCCGAGTTTGTTTTAATGATAATTGATTGTATATGTATTCTTGTTCGGTACCAAAAATAGTTTTCTTTTTTTTTTTTTTTATAAATTTAGTCGTTGCCAATTAGTATTTTTTTTATTATTTTCTCCCAATTTAGAATGGCCAATTATTTTTTAGGCTCAGCTCACCGCTACCACCCCTGCGCTGACTCAGGAGGGCGAAGACGAACACACACTGTCCTCCGAAGCATGTGCCGTCAGCCAACCGCTTTTGTTCACACTGCGGACTCACCATGCAGCCATCCAAGAGCTACAGTGTCGGAGGACAACACAGCTCTTGGGCAGCTTACAGGCAAGCCCGCAGGCGCCTGGCCAGACTACAGGGGTCGCTGGTGCGCGGTGAGCCGAGGACACCCTGGAAATAAGAATGTATTGCATATTTACCTATTATTATTCACATATTTCAATAAAATATAAGAATGTCCTCTGTCTTTTGACATAATCCTCCCTCCCCCCGGGTGACGCTCGGCCAATTGTGCACCTCCTCCTGGGAGCTCCTGTCCACTGTCGGCTGTGGAATAGCCTGGACTCGAACCGGCAACGTCCAGGCTATTGAGCGCATCCTGCACTCCACGCACCTTTACCAGATGCGCCACTCGGGAGCCCCCCAAAAATAGTTTTCTTGATTAAAAATAGATTATTTGCAAATAATTGTAACCATGTGGTTTATAATGCTGCGTGAATTCCATTTGATTTCTATACTCATTATGCAATTCTTAAATGTTTGTGTAGGTAGGCTAAACGTCCAAATTATCAATGTTAGAGAAGGTATGGGCAAGAAGCAATGTAGGTGATGGAAATAGATTCAAATAGTAAATTAAAAGTAAAACCATACTGGTATGTTCCAATTGCATTACTTTAGCATTATGGAAATTGATCAGGGAAACTGATTTTGTACTATCCCAGTTCCAGGGGTATCCCATAACCAAGGGGCACTAGGAGTGCAAAATCTTGAACACTGTATGAACCCTCTAAAAATTGGGCAGAATTGCCCCCACCGCTTATTTTTTGGGAGCAACACTTTTCTCCCTATATGTTGATGACATTAAGTGCAATAAAAAGATAATACTCTTTCTCTGGTTTCATATCCCCTTGGCCCTGAAACTACATAGCTGTGCCTAAGTGCCCTCACTTTACGAATGGATAAAGTGTTATACACGTTGAACCAAGAATTCCACAGGGATGAAAAGAAACCAGAATGTGGAAACCATTATTAAACCGCTTGCAAAAAAAGTATGTTTGATTAATATGTGCCATAAACTAGTATATTATTTTCTTCAGGTACAGTAATAGTTATATGTCTGATTTATGCAGTATTTTATACTCTGTACTGTATATGTGCTATGTTATGGAAATAAGTTTATATCTTTTACCATATTTCAAGACTGGTACAATATTTTCCAAGTGTAAGGATGCCAGAGATATCACAGTTCTGCCTCACTAAGCACAAATGTTTCTAATTATTACACCAAAGGTTCTTTAACATGTATTTTTAGGTAGGGACTGTAAAATCCATTGGGACACTAAGCCAATAATAATAATAATGAGCATGAGTTTTGAAGTAAAACAGGTAAGCTGACAATCACTAAACCAATTGGTTTTTAGAGGGGTTTAACTTTATCAGACAAAACCGCACATCTGTAGCAAATCAACCATATGTTGTTAATTATCAGGCTATTAGTCACAGGGATATTCTGAGTTTCAAAAGACGTGTTCTCTTCCTGTCTGTGTGTTCGTGTGCATGGGAGTGTCAGGCAGTGTATACGTGTTGAGGAGTTGGGCAGAACGGGAAAATATTGGATTTATTTTAGGATTTAATTTATTTGACCTTGTAACTTTACAAGTGATGTCAAAGAGTTTATGACCTAACAAGAAAAATAAAATGATCACCAATGCTGTTTTAACTTTACTAACAACATTTCATTGTGTTTAAAGTATTTGTCAATGGATGAATTTTTGAATGAAATGCAGCATCCTGGTATCTGAGCAGGAATCATATTGTATCTGAAATGATTGCACATACCAAATTAAAGTATGAAAAACAACCACTGAACCAATATATTTTCAACACAGGAAAAAGGGGAGGGGGTAATGGGGACATTGCTAATAGGAGGTAAAAAAAATGTATTTGGTTAGCACCCAGAGTTTAACAAAGTTATGTTTACCTATCACTGAGAAGCCTTCTGATTCCAATTATTAATTTCCACTATGCACACTTTAAGTACCAGTAATAACATTGCAACTTCATATGAACAAATAGATGGTTTCCTACTAAACTGTTTAATTCATATGGAGTTCTATTGAAGTAAACAATTACTGGTACATTATATTCCTATTAGCAACCTTGTGTTTGCTGCTGATTACATTTACATTTGCACTGTATTTCAAACAGCCCAATGAGAAATGAGGAACTGGGTCCAAAACAAGTAAACTATTACAGATTCAGGGCCATAAACAGCGTCCAGAAACAGTGCCCCAGTTAATAAAGACCCAGCACATATAAACTATCATAATGTTTAAAAAACAGTACAGCAATAAGTAGGCTGCAGAGCATAGAAACAGTAATAAAGTAAAAATGACTGCAGCAGGATAGCATCAACAATGAGACTCAGGGTCTGAAAAAGCTGAAGTTAAATCGTGTATGTGCACGTTTAACTAAACAAACAACAAAGACAAATAAACAGGGCCTGAGAGCCAAAATAAAGGTTTCAACAACCAAAAGAAACATACCCAAACAGTAACAGCCGAGAGTACAACCTGCTACCCCCAAACAAAGGCGTTCTCCTTGATTTTATACATGTGGCCACTCACCAGTTACCATCAATTCCCTAATTGGGGAACGGCCACACCTGTGATTGCTGGCAGGGACAGATTTAACCCCATCCCTGCCAACCTTACAGAGCCACACCTACACTGTTTACAGCAGCAGGGCTTCTGCCCTGCCACAATGACAATGTGCACTAAAAATAAATTATAGGTTTTATAGGTTGGTTAGTTTAACTGCTGTTGTCATTATAGACTGTAAGTATTTTTCTCAACATGTGCAGAAAGCTATCAAAACTAATTACAATTGCATCTCTCTGTATTTAAACACTACATTATGCTTTGCATGTAACAACAACAAAGTTATTACAACTTGCATGTACTTTTAAAATACACAATATCTCAGTTTTGCTTTCTGGTATTATTAGGTCTGTTGTGTGCCTGTTGGTTAAAATAATAATGATTTACAATAATCCAGACCTCGGAATCAAAATTAAGCCTGGCTTGGCAAAGCAAGCCTTTTACTTTTCCATTATTTACTTAAATTGCCGTCACATAATTTGCATGCTAGCTAAACTATTGTATAAATACAGTCTGCACAGGATATCTGTTGGTGACTGTTAAGCGCTATGCCTCTCAAAACGGAATATGAAAATGTTGTTTTAATAACACTTTCAGGTTGGATTAATGTGCACTGTCCTTTCACTCTGTTTTAAATACTGAAAACGATTATTTAGAAAAATTATCATGATGTGTAAATCCTAAATCATTAAATTGTCATTGTTATTGGCTTAAAGGGTACATTAGGACCTTTTTATTTTATTGTTACATGTTCCCATGTGTTGCTACAACTGTTTACATAAGGTGTGTGTATTGTTTTAATTTTTTTTTTTTTTTACATTTTGACCGCTTTTTTTTTTAATTGTATTCCCTGCCTCAAGATGGCTTCCTATGTACCCACATGGACCTCTCAGAACTACATTTCCCATCACCCTCCTGCTCACATATGTAACTGAGATGGATTTACCAGTGAGCAGGAGGAGTTGTAGCAACACATGGGAACATGTAACACAATAAAATAAAAAGGTCCTTATGTACCCTTTAATGTTTACTCTATGATTTAGAAAGGTCAGTGATTTAGAAAGGTCAGTGTGGATCAGTGTCTTTTTTCAGGGAATAAACTCCCCTGTAAAACCAATTTGTTTTTGTTTGTTTTTTTGCTCTAGAGATATAAACTAGAGATATGTGGATTTTTATAAAATTGAAGTTAAAGTCTGTAATATAAATCTTACTTAAAGCACGTATTCAAAGTAAAAGTAATTAAAGACGTATCACAGTTACATACAATTACATAGCACTGATAAGTAACCCCTTTAAAAACATGTTCAATTTGTATCGTTGTTATTTTGAGTGACTGATTATGCACCACTATTTTGTTTTTAAGAAAACACTAGAAAAACATTGTACTTTATAGTTTAACTATCTGCATTAGCAGCAGAAAATGTGTGATTTGGCAGTAGGTTTTAGATACTTACACTATAGGTTAAGATATTATGAGCAGCAGACCTATGCCATTTGTCTTTTGCAACACATAAACTGCTACCTAAATGGCACCTGATGAATGTTGACACTTTTTCTTTATTTTCCAACCATACAAGCGTGTTATTTGTGAAATGTTCTGAATGTTCGTACAATGCTATTAAAGATCCAGTATCATAGTTTAACCTTCATAGTGTTGGATATGCATTATTTTTCAATGAGTCATGATTGAATAGGGTCAGTAACAGAAAGATAAAGTTACAGTATGGTGTTATGATTGTAATTAATTTTAATATGGAAGTTATAATTCTGGATCACATGTATGTATTATGTGAAAGGTCTTTAGAAAAAAAACAGTTCTACTTTATAGAAATACTGGTTTCATTTTAAAGAACTGCATGCACCATATAACGGAATTAGAGGTGTAGATGTGAAGCTGTAGAGTGACTATTACTATCACTCACCAGGTCAATTAATATGTTCATTGAGCTGATACATACATCGTAATGGTCCTGAAATTTGAGCTGTATTCATCTGAGCAATCAAATGTCAGCCTTAAATATTTGAGTATCATGTACGTATAATTTACTTATTCATTAGTAGAACTTTGAAGCCCACAACAAAGATATGACCTCAAACTCCAACAAGGATTTTTGTGTTTTCACAATCAAACATTGTTACTTGAAGATGCCTCATCCACTTTCACAATCAAACAATGTTACTTGAAGATGCCTCGTCCACTTTCACAATCAAACATTGTTACTTGAAGATGCCTCATCCACTTTCACAATCAAACAATGTTACTTGAAGATGCCTCGTCCACTTTCACAATCAAACAATGTTACTTGAAGATGCCTCATCCACTTTCACAATCAAACAATGTTACTTGAAGATGCCTCATCCACTTTCACAATCAAACAATGTTACTTGAAGATGCCTCGTCCACTTTCACAATCAAACAATGTTACTTGAAGATGCCTCATCCATGTACTGATCAGGCCCAACTCTACTTAGCCTCTGGTGCACAATGTTTTCTAGCCATTAACTGAAGCAGTTCATAACAATAATCACTACATAATAAACTCACTTTAATAAAACGTATGCTGTTCATAAGTTTTATTAGGCTATATTTGCATCTGAGCCATTCTAAAAAAAAGGTATAATACCACAGTAGTGACATCAAAAAGTGATAATTCCTCTAGAGGAAAATATACTTGAACTTTGACCCATTTGACTCCTCGAGACCATTACTTTCAATTCAAACACAAAATGTTTCGTTTTCAATCATTCGACAACACCCACAGTACACAATGATCAACAAAATGAGAATACGTTAAAAAACAAAAGATGTAAAGCTGGTACATTCATATCTCAGAGAAACTGGAGAAACGGATTACGACATAGAACGTCTGTACAGCACTGAAACACTACATTTAAAAAAACTAACTGTACTGCTGAACCTCATCTTCTTTAATATTAGCATCACAAGGGTACCCATGGATTATAAAATATAAAAGATGGGCCTCTTCATTGAGTTACAGGAAAACAATTCCATCTTGGGTTTCTGTGACAGTTTATAAATTACTCAACCTTGTAATTTATGACGTCACAGAAACCCTTGATGAAATTATTGTAACTCAATGAAGCCCATCTATTATTCTATATATATATATATATATATATATATATATATATATATATATATATATATATATATGAATATATATATTGAATAAGAACCACAGCTGTTTTAATCTTTTACCTGCCGGCACGGAACAGACTTCCTCCACTGAAACCTTGTGATCTTTCAATTCTGGTGCCCGTATCTTTCTGTCTATATAAACATAGAGTAGGTGGAGCTGGCAGAGTTTACTGTCACATTTAAATGGAATTCAATGTTATATTTCAGGTGTGGATTTATCAGTATGTGGATAAAGGAAATTCAAGTTTCGCTTCATGCATGGGTATTTGAACACATATTTAGAGGTCAAATACTTCATATTCCATTACCTGTCTACTGAGCTACCAAGCCCCAACTTTATCTCAATTTCAAAATTAATAGGGGAGGAGAGATCAGAAACATCCATCTGCCCACAAGTTAAACCTCATTCTGTTCACATTTGAATTAAAAAAAATATATTCAAATATGTGTAGCTAAATATGAATGTGTTTAAAATGTTAATAAATGACATTCCAATATGTGAAATGTACTGTAGATGCCGTGGTGAATTGGAGAGAATATTTTAAAGTGCACTGTGACGGGGTGCCCTCCCCTTGGGGATATTTATTATTATTATTATTATTATTATTATTATTATTATTATTATTATTATTATTATTATTATTGTTATTTTTATTATTATCATGTGTTTGTGTGCGGATGGACGGAATGGATGGCGTGGATGAGGTTGAATCCCCATCCTGAGTAGCTTGTGAGAATGTGGCTGGAGCCTTAATAAGGTAATTGTCTAATAGGTAATAAAGGCTCAAGCCACAGTATAAAAGACCCAATCCAGGCTCAGAGCAGGAGGAGAGTTAAGGAGAGTAAGAGCGAGAGCGAATGCTACTAGCCAGCAAACAAGGTACTCGTTTTTATAAAAGGAATTATAGTGTGTGTTTATTACTTGGCCCGTGTGCCTTTTGTTTATTATTGAGTTTTGTTTAAACTGTGTGTTTAGTTTTTGTTTAATTAATAAAAAGCTGAGCACCAAAAACAGCAAAAGAACGTCCTTTGGTCAGTGGGACTTTAAGGGCAGGGTCAATCGCTTTCTCAACATAAAAAATATCTGTAAAAACCCATGTAAACCGGGGCAGGAATCGTGCTTGTGTCTCACCAGGTTTCAGCAGTCAAGAAATTTAAATGAACAGTTAAACATAAAAGGGTTTATTTTCTAACATACCACAAGCACTACTTAAAAAATGAAAAACTATAATAAAATAAACATTTCAAAAGAAACTAGTGTGTAAACAGGTATACTGTATGCACATACAAAACTGTAAAAACAAAAGTAGTTTTTAATCTAAAACAAAAGTATGATTTATCTTGTATGTGTGTCACTCACAGCACAGAATCCAGGTTGAGCTGCTGCAGCCTACAGCTTTGCAGTTTTGTGATCGAAATGTTTCTGCTGAAACGCTGTGGCTAGCATCAAGATGCAATCTCTCCTACCTTGTACAAAATAAAGGAATTAATGGCTGCCAGGTCCAGTAGAGATAACAACAGGCTTGTATATATATTTAAAAAAAAAACGGAATATTGTAGGTTATATTCAAAATAAAAACATGTATTGTAAAAGGCAGTTCTAGTGTTAATGAAATGTAACTTTTAGACGTTACACAAACACACACATACACACAAATATAAATTCTAAGTAGTAAAACTTGTAGAAATTATATTTTATATAATTGTGTGTGTGCGTGCCGTGTGTGTGTGTGTGTGTGTGTGTGTGTGTGTTGGAAAGGTAACCAGACAAACAAGTAGCTAATACGCGGCGTAATTCAGAATGTGCGCGACAACACGTGATTTCATGTATCTTGTTAAATGTTTTTATCTTCATAGCAACGCATGCAAGTTCTCATGATATTGAAAGTCGTTCTTTCCCTAATTAGTATGCAGACAGGGACATTTAAATATCCCCTCCCCTAAATCACTATGACTGCAGTAATTTGTACTGTCACGGCCGGATTTGTCTTCCTAAATCATAACTACATGGAAACGCAATTCCTGAGAAGTACGGCCAAAACATCATGAGGAAAACTGTCATGACTTGCCCATGTAAACACCGTCATTGTTGGCTGGGGGCCCCCTTTTGAGCTGCGGGCCCTGTGCAAGTGAACATAGTGCACATTGGTTAATCCGGGCCTGATCATTGCAATCCCTTGACCTCTTTAAAAGCTGTTTCCCACCTCTAAACTGACTGAAAATCATTCAGGCACCTTTAAATCATAGTTACTGGTATAAAACCATAATTACAGTCTCTGATTTGTTGTAGCCGTTACATTGGTAAGACATACTGAACTAGATATAGCTTCCTATTTGTTGTGTAGGATTATTATTATAAGAAGAAGACAAATTATAAAGATGTAATCAAGTGGGCTGATCTCCAATATTAATGATATGATGACATAATAAAGACATTTAACCACAGTGTAAATTTGGTGAAATATTTTTAAAGCCCACCTCTTGTCCCCACCTCTTCAATACCGTTTTTCCTGTAATACCAACCAGTTGATTCCCCTGTTGATTGACATGGTTTGCTGCCAGTCCTTTGACTCTGAAGACACTGATGTGGTGAAATGGTAAAGGAAGTAACTTAGTTACTGACATGTTACAGGAGGCAGACCTCTGCAATTAGCAGTGATTGAAACTGACAGGAACACAAATAGGAACCCATTATAATAGCCCTGATGATGTTAGCAGTTCTGGCTATTTTATGCGTTTTACTCTGGAAACCCTACACATTAACTAACTGTGGTAAAATATTTTAAAGTTGTTGTTGTTTTTTTGTAGTGGAGTAAAGAACATTAAAACCTTAGTGAAAGATTGGTAAAGCAGGACTGATTTAATTAAAGCAGTGTAAAATTAAAAAAAAACATGGCTCTCCATGGAAAAACTTGAAAAACTGCAACATTGAAGTGTATTATTTTAACTTTTATAAGTGTATGAGTGCCATGTTTAGCAATTTCTTTATGATCCTTGCTAATGCGGAAACTCTGTGAATGGTTTGAAGTTTGCACAGTGCATAAGAAAGCTTTATAGCATCGGGCTTGAAACATTATAAAGATGCTATTGACCTCAAGGTTAACTTATGTCAGGTAAGCCTCAGACATAATAGACAAAGAGCATTTATTTTACAGGAGGAATGACAAGGCATATCCTTGCAGTTCAGCTCCTCTTGCAATGACAGATTTTCTAATTCACTGCAGATTCCTATAAAACTGGGTGGCCAGAGCTCAGGGGATCCAACAGAGAGTCCATTGATAGTGGGTGGGATAGGAATAAATCCAAATTTACCTGGATTAATTTAAAGTAGTAAAGAGTATTTACATCAGAATAAAATGAAGATCAATAAATTAAATGTTAGGTCAAGATGTCAAGTCACTGCGATGAAAGGCCAACATTTGGTGATTTCTTTCACATCTTGATGTGTGTTTTTTTACATAAATGTTTACATGACATAAAGTGTATGATTTTGTTTCTGATTTGTTTATACGTTTTTGAACATGTAGTTTTTAACACAGCAGGAATGCTGTATATAATATTGAATTGTTATGATATTTTTTTAAGTTTTTAAATGAACCAAATAAACCAAAGTGAGGGTTATAATAATGTAATTTCTTTATATACATGAACATATTATATAGGTTAAACAAAATGATGGTAATGTGTTTCCAGTCTGCTTCAATCCATGGGAAATCAGAAATGAATTAATGCATACTTAACAAAGTTTAAATGAGTAGACAGCCTGCACAAACACAACTATGGGCCTGATTTACTAAGCGGCAGTAATTTGGTCAGAATTGCGGGAGAAAACTGAGATGACGGCACATGGTATTTCCCAAAGTTTCACATGCCCAATTTACTAACCAATTAGAAGCAAAAATACTGCTTAGAAAAATTCAAATTAGCATACAAATTGTGGGTGGCAACAGGTCTGAAGTTGCGCACGGTATTTATTCTATTGACGACAAGTGAAGGAGCTTACTTACTGGTGGCGGCAGGGATACAAATATGAGAGATTCATCAAGATTCATTGTTACAACGTAACCTCCCAACTTTGTTAAAGCCAGAAAGAACCTATAGAAAAATGTACATTGTACCTATGTTTAGTTACAATTGTATTAACTATGTTTAATTACAACTGTGATGACTCTTGTAACATTTTGTCAAACAGTTGGAATTTGCTTCTAACACTGTTTGAGCAATAAAGGTATTTAAAGGTCAGTTGGGTAGGTTTTTTCATTAGTATTATGTTATACTCATTAAGTTTTATTACATGCATCATTTTCATCCCAAATGGAACTTTGGAACTGAGTGTTCCGGGCGGTTTTATGAGTCTTATCAGTCATAAAATCAAATAAATACCTAGCAGGCTTTTTTTTTTTTTTTTTTTTTTTGCTCTATCCTACATATAATTCAAAACAAACCAAGCTGATGCGTTGTAGGCGTCACATTGTTGTAGGACACATAGATAATAAAATATTATTTTAAATTGAACCAAAATTATTTCAGCATATTTTCTTTGTATCTTAGTCTACTTACAATTAGCCCAGAATAAATCATAGGGTCACATTAACATGTTATGGCTACACATGACCTAAAATATCTGACATTTCAAATCGCTACACAGCTTTCACCGCCTCGTGCAACTACATGCTTTGGATAATTTTTTAGGCTGCAAGCCTCATTGTAGTAATAAAAAAGAAAAATTACTGAGATTAAAAGCTTTGAAATCCTGTTTGATAATAAATAGTTCCCGTTTGCTTTATGCGTCATGTATAGTATACTCCTTCTGAGCTCATCGGAATGTAACAAAATAAAAGAATAGATTGCTTTGGAGACTAATTTTACAAATATGCAAACAAAATACTTCCACAGATTACCATTGTTGTTTATATAGGGCACTCTTAATCTGAGCCACAAGGGAAATACCTGTACAGTGTAAAAGTCATATATTGCATTACATACTCAACATAGGTACAAATTAAAATATGATCTACTGGTTCCAGAGAGAGGCTCGCTTTGCTTCAGATGGGCTTGTTCCCTGCCAGCAGAAAAGCCTGGCAAATGCACATTAACATCCTTCCTTCTTTTTTTAGACATACTTGTGTAACTGCTTGTCTTCAGGTACAAGGTGCTCACAGGAAGTCATCAATCTTTCATGAAACTAGTCTACCATTTCTTAATTCAGGAAAACAAAAGCTCACAGAGGCATGCATGCTCCAGCCATTGTATGCTTCGAGAGAAGGGATGTTTTAATATAGGATACATTTGATGAAATGACAGCAGGAGATAATAAAGCAGTTGTGTTAAAGAGAATAATGTAACAGGGAGGGGGAAGGCCACAATTATTATTATTTCTTTTCCACACACATGGCAAGGAGATGAGACTGCTCCAGAACGTCTGTGCACTGTCTAGGACCCTGCGTGCAGGTGCAGTCCTGAACAGATTTAGTCCATCTGGACAGTCTCGTCAGACAGATGCCCCTATACAAAAAGTTTAAGTCCATACCACCTGCCACCAGGAAATAAAAACAATAAGGAATACCTTATGCATTATGATTTTTTTGTTAGCACTCTCTTTAAAGTTCTATATTAAAAGAGTGATAGTCAAAATTGAGTCGCGATAAATCAAGAATTAACTGTTATAGCAAGAAAAAAGTAATGTTTCCATTTGTATTAATTACTCACTCTAGAATTACATTTTTAAACATATTAAACATGACTGATGTTTCACATTAAATACGTGAACACATCATAGTTTTTGTTATTTGGTACTTTTTAAAATCTGCTATGAGAATAGTGACAATATTTTAAATGTATTGTAAAGGTAAGACTGCATATCCTACATTGCGCACACATTACTTTTTTTAATGGCTTAAAAAATGGTTTGCTTCAGCAACCACGCTACCTCCACTGAAAGCAGGTAGCTGATTTTCACAAAGGGGCCTTTCATTTTCTAGGTCGTGCTTGAAACTTCAGCTTTCACTGTATTATCTAGGTATTCTACAAGTGTATTCATGCTGAAAATTCAAACAGAACTAGAGAAAAGCCCTTTAAAGTTTAGCTATGCTTTCAACATTCCTCTTTGTTTCTTTCCCTTTTGCGTTTTTTTATTATTTGTTAGAAACGATGACTCTGGCTTTAGTAAGTGCTTGTTATTGTGCAAGGTACTGTATGCTTGTTTTTTTCTAAAAGAAAAATAATGTGTGTGTTTAATTTAAGATTACATAGAAAGTAATGCAGGTGAACCAAGGAGTGTTTCATTTCTAGTTTTAAAACATTATTATTATTTTCTTTTTCAAAAAACAATACCACAAACTGGATCAAAATTCTACCTGTCTCACTGTAAATCATACCTGTTTACTGTAATAAAATATTTAATTGCATCCTGCATACCACTTTTGATATGGAAAATACAATTCCCTACTAAAGAAAACCTAACAAAATATGACAAAAACAATACTTTTGCATAATATCTTTCAAACAGACTCATTTGAGGATAACGAATGATTCCACCCAAGAACTAACTTTAGAGAAGAAAAAAATAGCAGACCCTATTATGTTATTAGCTGTCACACATTTTCCCTTTCAACTATTTATTATGCTGTGCTTGTTAAGATGCTGCTGAAGAAGATCACGTGTGGAAAGGTGAAACGTGTCCAGCACAAGTCAATGTAATCCATTCCAGACATATGTGTAACACTAGAAAAACAGGTGCAAACAATTGAGCCAGCTGTCAGTACGCTGCAGTGATCTCTTTTGATATCTTAATTGTTAGTCAATCCAAGTGCAACTTTGGCAACATAACTGTCAGAGCACACATCTGTGAGGCTTTTTATTTTCTTTCAGAGAAGGCTGATAAGTGTGAGAGTCCACAAAATGTTGGCAACTTGAAGGACTAAATTAGACATGATTACTGCCGTTTCCGTTTCACCATAGCCCAGTCAGGTAGTTGACAAATGTTCACAATTGCTACAGTTTTACTACCGTTTGTCATCTGCCACACCAGCTGAGCCTCAGTGCATTCTTTAAAAAAAATAAAAAGTTTATGAACATTAAGGTTATTCAGAGTCACTGTTTTACAATACATTGAGCAGCTGTGTTTTAATGTATTAACGGTAATTATTCTTAATAAAAACATGCATGTACTATGTAAACAAAAATTCACCCCCTCCCTGGCCCCCTCAGTAAAGTACAGTAGGCCTACACAGACAGTTGCTGTTTTTTTCATAATGTTGTTTAATGAGCATGCTTGTAAAAATGAAAGAGCATTTCTTTATACATTATAAAATGAATCACTGGCCCATTTCAAAGTGTTTTGCTGCAATGTAACAAACTGTTAATGTTATAACATTGTAAAAGGCCACAAGTTTGACAAGTATGTCAGTAATATATATCCCTGCTACAACTGTAAAATGAAAAATTTGAGCTATAACTATGACCAAAAAGTTGTCTACCATGTATAGGATAAGAAATTGCAAAGAATATTTTAATGAAAATTGGATAGGTGGTATTTAAGCCATAAAATATCTTAATGATTACAATGTAGTTCACTCTCCTTGTCTGTGTGGAACAATCCTAAGGTGGAGATTTGTCTAAGTATTCAGTGCAAATGTTTGACACATATGTTTTGGCCCCTTCACAATTTTTTCAAAAGGAAGCACCTGCTTTTGTGCATAATTACCCACAGAATGTACAAGATGATGGAAATTCTAAGTCTGAAATTGGAGCCTCTGTAAAGCATTATTGCATCGTATTACCATTACAAACAACGAATGATTGCTGGTAGATCATAGATTGAAAAGTTATATTTCTTTAAAAATATTGACTACATATGACCCACTAAAAGGAAAAAAAGAAATGTTCCTTTACTGATCCACCAAATTGCATGACATTTTTTTTTCTTTTGAAAACAAAGAGGGACAATTTTATAATGATTGACAAGAACCTTTCTTTATAGTCCCTCTTCTATCCAATTCAGTAACTCTAGAGATAGTTATGCCCTTACACCAATAGTGAAGAAACTGATAAACTGACATCATGTCAGGATTTACCTCAAAGCAGTATGGCAAAGCATAGATAAGTATTGTAAAGCACAGAGATATGGTAACGTATATTAATAAACAAGGCAAACAAGGGCAAACTACTGTAAAGTCATAGTATAACCATTGGAAAAGCATGGTACTGTAAAGATGCAAAAATACCATGCACAAATACTGTGGTAAACTTGTATAAGGTATCTCACAAATTTAAAACCTTATCTCACACCTCTACATTTTCATGTAAGGAAAAACACAAAACCAAACTTTTTATTTAACTTGTAGCAATGTTTAAAACTTAAAGATTACTTCAATCCCCAACACTAGCGATTGTACATCTGGAAGTGCAGTCATTAAAACTGAAAAAAAAAAAATCTTCATGGAAAATATTCTGTCTGAATCTGCATAGGTGGGATTAAAAATATTTAGTTACATGACAATACAAAGTGCCTCATGATTTAGGAGCAAAGAACATTGCCCCTATACATTCTTGGAATAAAACCATTAAAGTTATGATACAACTTGTTTGTATCACATGTTAAAAGTTGTGACCACACAAAACTGTTGGTTTGTTAATTGATCGCATCTGATTTACAAACATCATCGTCACCTGGCTTCACCTGGCTAAATGCTTGTCAAAACAATCTGTTGATGTTTCTGGCATGCACATTACCTGTGTAATCAGATCGCAAGCAAACGAGACATAACTAATTAATCGTTCATACCTATTTAGCAATTCATACAATTAACTAAAAGCCTATTTTATTTATTTATGAATCTAACAAAAGAACAATAAAGCCGCTATCCATGGGAAACCATTTCTTGACAACCACAATTATCACCCTCTCCTCCAAGCATTCGCAGTACAGCAGACAACCATGCTTTACTCTGGTTAAAAGTAATTTCCTATGACAGGTAAAGTAATGAAATTGATGGAATCTGGTCAAGACAGATGGGCTCCAACCATACTGGTACCAAGGTAAAATGATACAGGTAGTGGGAAAGTAAGAGCATTATGTGACATCATATGAATTTCTACTAATTACTGAATTCCTGCAAGTTAAATTTAGATTATTGATTAGATAGACAGAGATAGATGCCTCGCCATGCAGCACGCATTACTTGAAAAAGGAATGAAAGTATCCCTTTGATAGGATGCATGGGTGGAGTTTTCATGGTGTAAAGATTATAGCTCATAATAATAGCTCATAGTAGCATCCATACACCTTCATATTACTTAAAAGTCACAGAGATAACATTGTTTCAATATACTAAATAATGCTGTGAAGTGGATTACAGTGCTTAAAATCCTAATTCAAACTTGTTTTTTTCTAATGCATCCCCACTTTATGAGTCACCAGACAGACTGTGGGTCGAATAGCTGCAGGTTACCTGAACACATCTGATATTCCTGAAGTGGAGTAGATGGCTATCACTTTTCATTTGTGAAAATGTCACTTAAACAAACACAGCCTAAGTGAGGGTGCCTTTTATATGTTCACAGTGGTGAAACAGAAAGAAGCAAATGAGGGAACTCCCTTTGACAGTTAGCTCAGTAGTCCTGTAAAAATCACTAAGCTGCAATATCAAACTGGCACAGTATGGTGCAACAGGTGAGTTTCTGTTTGAATTAATTTCACATGGAAACAGATGAAGTGTGATGACACCTCTTGTGTCCAGTTAAGTTCTCTTTTAATTAAGGGACTCTTGTAGCCAGCCACAAAGCATGGGATCTCTAACAGGTCCAGACCAACATTAAGGAGAGGGCTAGTGTTATACAATACCTTCAGAGACTTTTAAAGAGCAAAGAGAATGTATCCAAAATAAAAACTTCACAATGATGATAATAGCCCAACTTTGATAAGATCAGGTACCAAGGCGGTAAAGCTCTGCAGACATTGAGTCATTTGTTTTTATTGTGTTCTTGAAATGTGTATATGGTTTTAGACTAGTAATTAAAATGTAACCACCACAGTGCTGATTTACGAAGCGCATCTGGGATTATGCAGCTATGCAGGCAACATCGGTATAAATTGGGCTTGCTGTTATATCTATAGTTACCATTTTTGGATATTTATTTGTATACTGGTTTTAAAGTTATCAACTAATGGATTATCTGTTACAGGATGAGTCAGTTCTTTTGAGGCAATGCAACATAGATTAGCAATGAAACACTTAAGTGGAGACTTAGAAACAAGATGAAGGAAGTGATTCATTTAACAAATAATAATAATAATAATAATGATGTATGGTAGAAAAAAAGCACTCACACATCTAGAAAAGTAAGACTGTCAGCTTTAACCTCAGCCATGTGAAGGGAAAAACAAGTGCAGTGAGTAATTCCAAAAACTGTAGTAGTGGTTAAGACAAAACCAAATGTTATAGCTTGAGGACATGCAAAGTATATAATACATGCTATATGTGTGGTATAAAGTAGATGACATAACTAGGGAGTACTTGACAGAACAGGAGCCAAATAAAAAAATCGAAACCTAAGAGAAATACTGTATACTAAATTAAAAGTAGAGAGAGTGCAGATACACACAGCTTATTAGGACGTGTCTTGAGAGTCTAGCTACAGAGAAACATTATAGAGAAGAAAAATGGTTTTGTTTTTTTCAAGAATTCTAAATCTACAGCTGTAAATTGACCACCCACACACTCCTAATTTTACCACTAATAATATATGAATATACTTACTTATTGTGACGTCAACCGGACATAAATTCATCTGGGAAATTAGTTAAAAGTCAACGGTTTAAGTCAAAAACCTGTACGCTAATTAAAGCAACACTGAGTAATTTAAGAGACATAATCAGAATGAATAAATTTCACAGATGTCTTATGGAAACAAACAAACCAAAAACCGGTATTACAGTAGTATTTTGGCACATAGATTTACCAGTAAAAAAACTGATACAAAAAAGAGGTTTACATAGCAGTCGTCCGACAGAACAATCTATTACACACTAAAATAAACCATTGCGTTCATTAAGGGTAAAAAAAAAAGAGAGAGATGACCAGTGACATTTTAAAGATTTATTTCATCTATTTTAACATTTCCATTGGAATACAACACACAGAAGGTCAAGTAGGCTTAAATTCATCCCTGCCAACCTCCATTACAAAACAGAGAGCTCCCACAAGGTATTTACTGTAGCTCTGATAAAAAGAAAATAACACAATGTGTATATGCGGCTCATATTAGTAATGTGATCAACACCTGGAAGTTTGACCACCTTTCACCTTTCAGTGGTTAGTGTATATTACTGGTAAAGCTGGTTAAAAGGTTAGCCAGTCCAAAATTGGTCAAGACTCGATGTCTTACTAGTTATAACATATATATATATACAAGAATGAACTGCATAGTCCCAGTTCTAATTTACATCTAAGCTTAAGAGTAACATACACACATGAAAAACATATATATGAAGAGCTAGACAAGAATGCATTTACCTGACACACTTCATGTCAAAATGCGTGTGAAAAACTAAAACAACAAAATAAAAATGTGCAGGAATTGCAGTTATGCTGTACTGAAAAGGGTGCAGTTTTCATGTCGATCTCATTTTCATACAGGTGTAGTGCCATCTGCTGCCAAAGCTGAGTAGTACAAGTGTTTCACACAGCTTTAGTTTATTTATATAACGACTGTAAGCATGACGGAACCTTTCAGAAACTATAGGTAACAGGGCTGCATTGGCTATGTTTACAACAACTTTTGGCATCCACAGTAAATCTTTTTTTTTTCCTTATGGATATCTGATGTCATGATACAGTATTTTTTTTAGATATTAGAGATGTGCATTTCAAAAGTAAAATGACTTCAAGGGTTGACCAGTGCCAGTTTGGCTCTGGGTCAATAAAACTTGGAAGTTATTTTTCTCGAATCTTGATGTATTTTTAATTAATTTGGATGTACTATACGTTCTAGATTTTGGAATTTATTTTTCTAGAATCTTTATGTATTTTTTATGTACTATACTTTCTAGATTTTGGGAGTTATTTTTCTAGAATTTTGATGTATTTGTGATGATTTTTGATGCACTATACTTTCTAGATTTTGGAAGATATTTTTCTAGAATTTTGATGTATTTGTGATGATTTTTGACGCACCATACTTTCTAGATTTTGGAAATGCGGCATAAAGCAATGCGTTTGGTGCGATTGTTATCATTCCATGGGTCAATATGCTTCAAATTCACGGGACAAATTGAAGCACCGTCATCTTACTGAGACACCGTCATCTTACTGAGACACCGTCATCTTATCTTCACTAATCCTGTTGCAAGTCATGTGTTAAGAAATGCAATTAAATGTTTTTGGTTGAACAGGCTGGATTCCAGCAGCCCATGTTATGAATTCAGAAAGACATTTATTTCGAAAGGAAGACTGGGTGCATAACTGATGTGAAATGAAAATAACTGATTTGACCTGGGATACGTCACAAAAAGTATCAAAACAATTGTGATTATGTTGAAAAATATATTGCAGGAATCCATAAAACAAAGCAGAAAGCAAGAGAAAACAATGGATTGTGCTTTAAACCCTACAGCCTGATCAGTTGCACTTTAAGATCATAGTATCGAATCCTCCTATTGAAAAATATGTTATAATTATTGAAATTATAGCTTTTCTTTTAAAATTCTTTGATTGGAGTTATGACTAGTATGTTTTCGCAAAACTTTTCATATTACAGTTCATATTACAGTGTAGCGATTCTGATGGTCGCAACGCAGGGGAAAAATAAATAAATAAATAAATAAATAAATAAATAAATAAAAACAACAAAGCACATATTAACTTGCAAAGTAAAAAAAAAACACACACAATGGCGGCATGTTGACACAGCACATTAAGAAATCTCTTACAGTATGTGCTATGGGGAAACTTAATTGAAACACTTAACAAATAATTCAATTTAACAATCCTTGGAGAAAAAAATAAATAAAAAGCACTTCCTTAAGTACTGGTGAAGTGTTATTTTCAGGTATGCAGGTAAAGCTCACCCATGCCTAAACAACTTCTGCTAAGAAAGCAGGGAAGTGCCCATTCAAATTTGGTACATATGCTGTTTCGGTCTTATGTATTTAATTGAATTTACCATATTTTTCAACCATTAAGAAAATAGTATGTGAATATTTATCATATGCAATACATTGGGTCTTGTACAACTTTGTGATTTTTCTTTTCTTTTTAGAGAAAATTGTTTGTCTGTTTCCAGTGTAAGTGCAAAAAAAAAGTATAATAAATGGTAACTGTACCTCTTTGACATTAGGGAAACACCCACCAGATCGCAATTGATTGCACCTGTACCAAAATCTGACAGTGTACCACTTTCAATGTGATATCGCTTTCTGACATTACACAGGCCATGTTTCTGTAGGTCTGTATGTGTACCACATTCTGGCGACGTACCACTTTCTAACACTACACCGGTATCATAAAATGACACCCACTGACACGGTACTTGGAAGTCTGTTTTAAACCCTTGACAAAATGAAAAAGGACAGGGTCAAGGGATTTTTTTCTGGAATAATAGTGCTACAACCATCGTGTGCTACTTCTATTTTCATTGCACATCCTAATCTAAAACCTTGCAAAGTCGATTGAAACACCATTTTTAATACAATGTGGGTTTAATTAATAATACAGTGTTTATGATGCATGACATCCGAAATATTAGCATAGCCTATGACACCCACTGGTGCAGTACTTAGGAATTTGTTGTAAACCCATGTCACATTGAAAAAGGACAGGGTTTTCTATTTTTGTTGTAAACATCGCCATTCTCCAAAGTGTCAATGGCATTTTCTTTTTTTTAGTAATGGAAACAAACTAAAAAACAACTCAAAAAAAGTTTTAAACTTCTATCCACAGATTCCTGGAGTAATGGAAAAGAAATAATTTACAAAGCGCATCATATAAAATGTACTTTTCACCTTGTGTGGTAAAAAGTACAATATGTCAGCAAAGAGCATCCTATTTTCTACATGGAAACTATATTATCTAGTCTACAGTTTGCCTCAACAGAGAAGGGTTACAGAGAATTGTAACCTACAGTATAAAAGGGCATGAAATGTTTGATAAGTCACATTTCTCAAACTGTTCATGGCCCTTTGTGAAAATGCATTTCATGTACTTATTCCTCTGATGCAGATGGGTTAAATATGACATCAAAGGGTCTTTAATGTTTCACAGAAGTACTTCTCAGATTTCTTCCTGGTATCAAGTTTAAAACTACTGCACGGTCCATTTTTTACAGTAGATTTAATGGATCACAGTTCATAATCAGATTAGCACTGCCTTAATGTATAACAAATTTCAGCAGACCAGCATCAAAGACTAGGTTATATTATAATTGTTCATAGCATCTTTTTCATAATTTAATACTTTACTGGTATCGAGGAAGAGTCCAACGAAAGTACGGTATGTCCTGTGAAAAACAGGCATCTACTGGGAGTGTAGATTTGAGATTAAGTCAGTTTACTAACTATAAGATTTCTGAAAGCAATTCTGGAAGATATTGAATTAAAATGACATGTTTGGTCCTAGTCTGTTATTTAAATGGTGGTGGGGTTTTATATCCGCTACTGTATATCAATCTAACAGACCTCCAGGTATATAAAAATTTAACCCCCTGCCACAAGACTGTTGATATGGCTGTAGGGCCCACCATGAGCAGCAGAGATAGTTTTAATTGGACTTGACTAGTTAGCAAAGTGCTTATGTATTTTCTTTTCCTTAATTACCATTATCTACTATTGTTTGAGTGTTATGCAGTATGTGAATATGCATGTATATATTAGGACCCCAACCCAAAATATGCCCCCAGCTAGACCTTATTATTTTTTTTAAGTGTATTTCATGTCTGAAATTAAAAATATGTTATCCCGAAGGTAATTGGCAACTCTTGTAATTACGCTGCATGACTGTAAAATGACCAGCCCCACTAAATAGTTACTGCTGTAAAATGACCAGCCCCTACCTATGTACTACTTTAAAATGACCAGCCCCTACTAGAAAATTTGAATTTAGAACATGTTTTTTTTTATGTATTCTGATTGGTCCAAATTAAGATGTGTATTTTAAACACATACTAAATGACATGTTTTTGACCCGGATGGCATTCGATACTAAGGAACTAATTGAGCAAGTAGGCTCGCCCGGTGCTGAGTTGATCAGGAGATCCTGATTGGCTGGGGGATGTGCCCGGGGAGGCTGTATGGCACTCAAAAAGCATCTGCGCCACGGCACAAGGCTACAGTTCACAGCCTACCTCTGAAAAGCGCTTTGTGATGGTGGTTCACTATGAAAGGTGCTATATAAAAATAAAGATATTATTATTATTATTATTATTATTATTATTATTATTATTATTATTATTATTATTATTATTATTATTATATTACTTCACAGCCATTGCTACACGGACAGATGCTGAGCAAAAGCTTGTGTTTGTTTACATTGAGGAGGAGAGCCTCCGCTCTACAGGAACTACTACACGAAACCCTTCCAATCCAAGACGGTGCTCATGAAGGCATTGCCCAGCCGAGGCTGTGTGAAAAGGCCGGTTGAAGATGTAGGAGTCATTGTGAGAATGCCGGGACTCCGGGAGTCCAGAAGTAGGTCAGTTTAAGGGATGTTTATTCCAAACAGTATCGAGAGGGTTTGCGTACAGTAATAGGTTCCTGCAGCGGGACTAGCGTTCACCATTTCTGTGACAAACTTTTATTTTTAGCTTTGTTTTGTTTCATTTTCTTTAATAAATGTGGCACTAGCGCTACCATTGCTGGTACCCTAGTGTCAGCAATTGTGGTGATGTTAAATCTGCGTGTTGTGCGGCGTGTCAACACCCAATGCTCTGTGTCTGCCTCAGTATTGTTCAGTGACTCATGTAATGAATCCCCCTGTTACAGATCATAATTTAGATATTTTATTTAACCATTAACCTGTCTCCCTGCAAGCATACAAAAGATCCAGAACCACCTTAATCTCCTGTACATCACAGGGGTCAGTCTCGCATCCACTCTCGCTGCACCTCATTCCCTGCATGTGTAACAGGCAGTATTGTGTAGTGCACTGCTGTTATGAGTTCTGTTCCCTGCCAGTTCTCTCAAATGAAGTTCAAAGCTCTATAACCATGAATGCAGATGAGCCTGGCTCTTTTGCATAGTGGTTAAGACATTTGCTTGCTGTGTGAAAGGTTGCCGGTTTGCACCCTGCCTCCGTCCTGCTACATATGTCTTTTACAGATTAGCAAACACGTCAGTTCCCATATATACAAATATTTATTTTGTTTTGATTGAACAATAACTTCAACAAATGAAGACATCTTTTATTTCAATTATTTGTTTTATTTAGTTTGAGGCAGCTTTATTATATATTTATTATATTCCACTATACTTCTTTATTTTAGACTTATTAGAAAACAAGAAAAATATAAGATTGTTCCAGCTGGCTACACTGGTAGCTGGCTACCAGTAAATATCAAATCAACAAGCAAGTAGTCCTCTTAATCAAACTGGGGTTCTATGACTGCCAGGCAGGATGTGTTGATTTTGCCAGCCATTGCTGATTTCATGATGTATATTCCTCTATTGTAGCTGATTGCCGTGCGGGACAGACGTATGCTGGAGGTTTTGCCCAATCCTTCAAACTGGCCTAAGATAAATAAACAAAGGCAAACTACAATCCATCATGCTCTGTGTTGCAAAAACATAACCAAGGAATATGGAGCTTCTGTTTTCTATCTTTACAAATGGAATGGGTAAGACATCCTTGAAACAGTAAAATGTGTCACAGTCACTCAGGCCCCTATGTGGAGATTGTGGTGAAACACAAAACCCCTTTGCAGTACTCTGATTATAGCAGTAAGTTTTTTTTTTCAGTTTTTTAAAATTTTTATACACGTGCTGTTTTTAGTCTTTCAGCCCTAGCTAACATGTTATAATTCTTTCCACGCATACAGAAAACTTTGGCCTGCAGAGTAAACAAAGCCTCAGACTCCTTCTCAACCAGCGTTTTTAAATTGTTCAATATGCCTCTCATACCAAGAAATACTGATGGACACATGGCCTATTCTACATGTTATCTGTACATGTTATGTTTTCCAAAGTGAAAATAGAAATGCTGAACTGAGGTCAATTGAACCCCTTCCCCCTCAATCACCATTTTTTTCTGAATAGAGACTTAGAGACAGAAGCAATTTTCAGCCTAGTGTATAGAGCAGGGCTTCTGTTTTTTTTATATTTCAACTGAGCTCTCAATTATTTAACTAAACCCTTAATTTAACTAATAATTTGCTTAATTTCACTTTTTTCATTTTTCTCAGCTCCTAAAAAGCTGCAGATTTCAAGTTACTTAGAAAATATTATAGTTAACTTGACATCTGCAACTTTAAGAGCTGAGAACAATTAAAAAGGTCAAATTAAGCCAATTATTAGTTCAATAAAGTTCAGTTGGAATGAAAAACAGGAGACACTGGGGTCCGGAGGACTGGGTTTAGTAAGCCCTGGTATAGAGCAAGTAATCTTTAGTTTACTATCCCCTCCTCTAGTCCCCCTATTGAAGAATGCAGTGAGCCAATGAGAAGCCATCAAGTCTATCCTGACTGCAACAGAGCAATACAGATAGGTAGAATAGCCAATGCCACAATTCCATTTACCACAGAGACCGACTTGAAATCGATTTAAAATCAGTCCTGTTCATTTCCATCAGCAGCTGACCGAGATCAAAAAGATTTCAATTGGGACTGATGGAGGAAGTTGTCTATTCTGTGTCCAAGACAGGTTTTAAATCTTGGTCTGCAGAAAAACAAAAAGTAGGCAGAATGGAGGGCCATGAATTAATTATATTGCTGGGGAAGGTAGGTGAATTAATTTAATTTATAAATAGCAATTATACAAAAATGTGATACATATAGGCAATCTTTGACCTTTATCTAATCCAACTCAAGGTTGTCTCACATTCTAGATGAAATTTGTGTGTTTCATTTTTATTTTATTTATAATATAAAATGTATATTTATTAAAAAAATATTTTACCAGAATATGGTTAAATGAGATGTAAAGTTTACAATGGGGGCAGCAGGTCAAGTTGTAAGACACTATTATACAATACTTAAAATTACAGCGTTAGACATTTCACTTGGTGGTTTTACAATAATATCTTAGAAAAGCCAATAGTAAGGACAGTCCTTAAATAATTCACAATTTCCCATCAAAGGTCCACATCCCAATGCTTGAAACAAAATCCCTACATTTTTCCTGGGTTTTCATCACAATTTTGCATACGCCAATGTTTTTCCTTCAAACCTCTTCTGAGAACATTAAAGCACAGCTCAGATTTCCGCACACTGACCAGATTGACCAGTCAATTAGTAACAAATAGCCATCAGATCCAGTCACATTGGAGGAGTGCTTTGCACCTCTGCTGCTTCAAAATGATTTGTTGTGTAGAATGTCATTAAACATGAATGAGCCAATAAGAAGTGAAGGACCGCAATAGATCCTGTAGTATTGGTCTTCACAGGCACAGTGCTGTGTATGCACACGAAGCAAGTTGAGATCACTGGAGACAAAGCTGTTTGAGTCTGATTGTTAAGGAATTAGTTGGCAATAAAGTCAGAAAGGTGAGAAACAATGTACTGTGCTTCTCTAATGTGAGTTTTGTGTGACAGCTTATTGCATGTCTTCTATTTTATTTATTTAGAAAGTTGTTTTAGTGTAGTTTTACTCTGAATTAAAGACTGCATTAGCAAATAAGAAGGTATTGAGTGAAGTTCTGCTGTGCAGCTCAGAGCAATAGAAAGGTGAAATCAGATGATACATTGCGAAGTTGGCAAGTATGAAAGGTAAACCGGCCAAAATCTTGAAAACAGGAATGTTCATTTTATTAGAGTATGTAGATGCTTATACACCTAGACAACTAGGAGCTGAGATATTGTGGATACTTGTCGGACAGGAAATGTGTTATTGTTCATCACCTCAAACATCATTCATGTTGAACTGAACTGAAGTTTAACTGGTCTCTATTTCAGTTTATTACAGAGGTTGCAGTTATCTCATTCTGGGAATAGTCATGGACACTCTTAATATTGTATTACCAATGACACCAATGGCAATACAGACTGTTGTTACTACGGTATGTGTCATAGGGGAAAGAACCAAATACAAATTGATCAGTATTATTATTATTATTATTTTCTTAGCAGACACCCTTATCCACGGCGACTTACAATTGTTACAAGATATCACATTATTTTTACATACAATTACATTCTTTTTTACACATTATTTTTACATACAATTACCCATTTATATACTTGAGTTTTTACTGAAGCAATCTAGGTAAAGTACCTTGCTCAAAGGTACAGCAGCAGTGTCCCCCACATGGGACTGAACCCACGACCCTCTGGTCAAGAGTCCAGAGCCCTAACCACTACTCCACACTCAGTAGACACTAGACATCATTACCAACCTTCCCAGAAAATGTAATCTGCGGTATTTGTTGTGTGTATGTCAGACAACAAATTTACATCAACAATTAAAGGACACAAAAACAAAAACCTGAAATGTTAATATTCTTTGAGAATGCGAATTACATCCAAATTTGATTAATACACAATAATCTTCATGAACTAGACAGTCATCTGCTCGTTTGTGAGGGGAGGAGTTTAGTACAGAACATCACTGGTGGCTGGTTAGTAATTAAGGGGGTGGAGACCAAATGAGTTAAACAGCCAAGCGGGCGGGGTAGGCAGAACTGAATGGAGCAGGTCATGAAAAGGATCTAAGGGTGTGGCATACCCAGGCTACCCAGACCATATAGCTGATAGGCCAAAGAGGTGCTACTTCAGTGAGAGAGAAAGTGAAAAGGAGAGACACAATGAAACAAACGGTATGTACAGTAACTAATCACACTGAAACCAACGCAATAGCTTTTAGGATGACACACTCACAAGGGAAGACCAACAATGTTTAGTGTGTTATCTTTGCTGTAAGTACCTACGTTTCTGCCAGGCACTCCTTCAAAACTAGATATGTGCATTAACAGAAACCATTAACTGATGGCTCCCTTCATATTGTTTCTGTGTGGAGTCCCTTCTGTTCATTAAAATGATTTAAGAACATATTCGCCATGCCACATTGTAAAAAACCTCTCAACCATGTCAGTGAGCATGCCGAAATGGGCTGATTTTTTCATCATCTTTTTTTTTTTTCTTTTAAAGTCAGTCCCCGTGTTCCATATGGTCTTTATTTACTGGAGAACACTGTGCCGTTCTATAATCAGCAATAAATGTACTGCATTTAATTTACCCTTTTCATCGACCAATCTGTCATTGACAGGGCTAATTTATTATTGTGTGTGTTCTGTGATTATAGAGGGTCAGAACTCTGTTGCTCTGTATACCACTAAATCCACAAAACCTCAGATTTAGGCAAACCCCCATGTCAGTAAGACCCCTACAAGACATTTACAAATTGCACAAGCTGCAAATGTGTCTCGGTATGTACAAGTGGACTGTAGCAATAGCAATTAAAGACATGTTGCGTCTTGGACATTCATTAATCATGGTTTATATAGACTTTGAAGCGGTAATGAAAAACAGTCATTTAAAGTTGACTTTCGAGTTTATCGTGTCTGTACACATTGTGGTGAGACTTTTTTAGTATAAGTGATTGTTGAGATACTTTTGCAACAGAAAAATAAATATAATGTTAACACTGCTTTCTGATTGAAAACATGGCTGAGCCTGAACCGAGCCAGTGCTCCCCCCTTCCCCCCACACTATTATTATTATTATTATTATTTATTTCTTAGCAGACGCCCTTATCCAGGGCAACTTACAATCGTAAGCAAATACATTTCAAGTGTTACAATACAAGTAATACAATAAGAGCAAGAAATACAATAACTTTTGTTCAAGCAAAGTACAAGTTTGACAAACCACAATTCAATAATACAGCAGATAATAGTGATAGTTACATCAGGATATGATTAAATAGTGATAGTTACATCAGGATATGATTAAATACAAAATACTACAGGTTAAACACTTGGCAGATTACAGTATTCTGAAGTACAGGATTAAATGCAGTAAAATAGGGGGCAGATAAGAGCAAAATAAAGCACATTTAGATGAAGAGTGATAGTGTCCCAGGATACAAACAGAGGAGTTCTACAGGTGCTGTTTGAAGAGGTGAGTCTTAAGGAGGCGCCGGAATGTGGTCAGGGACTGGGCAGTCCAATCTGCGGTATTTGTTGTGTGTATGTCAGACAACAAATTTACATCAACAATTAAAGGACACAAAAACAAAAACCTGAAATGTTAATATTCTTTGAGAATGCGAATTACATCCAAATTTGATTAATACACAATAATCTTCATGAACTAGACAGTCATCTGCTCGTTTGTGAGGGGAGGAGTTTAGTACAGAACATCACTGGTGGCTGGTTAGTAATTAAGGGGATGGAGACCAACTGAGTTAAACAGCCAAGCGGGAGGGGTAGGCAGAACTGAATGGAGCAGGTCATGAAAAGGATCTAAGGGTGTAAAACATATGAGGACATTATTATATATTATTTAATTAAATACAAAAGTTTAGTAAACAGATTTTTATTTTTTAAGAAAGATACAATTATACAATTCTGAGTACCTCAGGTTCTGAATTTGCAGGACCTTTGTGGTTTTGTACAGTGTAAATAAGTAGCTTTTTCTTTGCAACATTCAAATTCAATATAAAACAAAATAAGAAATGTAGCAATGCTAGAATATTTGTTGTAGACACTATACTTGGTTTTAAATCCAAAACTAACCAACTTGAATTTAACAGTGATGTCATTATCCAAATACCGAGAAGACAAGAGAATTGGTATACATAAAGCTTTATGTAATATTAATTATAAAATCACATTCAACAATAAAATGAGTTTAAGCAGGTTTTACAAGACGGACAGAGTTTAGCTGTGTGCGTTGTATAAACATCATAACCAATGAGGGTTGCAGTTCAAGCGATATACATATTGTTTCTTGATTTATTAAACATGTCACCCACACTGAAAATGAGTTCTAGGTGAGTCCATTTTGTTCCCGATCCACCCACATTTCCATTTGCAACTGGGAATGACTTGAAAGCAATTAAAAATTAGACTTGTTCATTTCCAACTGCAGCGGATCGAGATCAAATCCATTTAAACTACGTCAGCTCCGTTTAGGATTGCAGGCTGGGAAAAATGTGGCAGTTCTCGAAAGAATGCTTCCACCTTCTAGAATTGGATCTCTCTTTTCCCACCTCCAAATATCATTGATTGTGCAATTGAGTTTCCCATTGGTACATTACGTACTGTGCCTGTCAAAAGAAGAGTCTCAGAGATACAGGGTCACTAGAGAAGTTTAGATATTGATTGCAGTTTAGTCATGGTCTGCATAAGTGCAGGATAATCAATACATTATAAGCATTTTTTTTCCTGTGCCAGTGTCACACGGCTGGCTGAGTGGTGACGTCAGAACCAGGAAAGAAAACACACACAGGACGGTGAAATGAAATGATGAAGGCGCTTGCTTGCAAATATTATATTTATTTATTTCTTAGCAGACGCCCTTATCCAGGACGACTTACAATTGTTACAAGATATCACATTATTTTCACATACAATTACATTATTTTTTAAACATTATTTTTACATACAATTCAATTTATACAGTTGGGTTTTTACTTGAGCAATCTAGGTAAAATACCTTGCTCAAGGGTACAGCAACAGTGTCCCCCACCTGGGATTGAACCCACAACCCTCTGGTCAAGAGTCCAGAGCCCTAACCACTACTCCACACTGCTGCCCCGAATAGACACTAACAAACAGGGTGGACAAACACTACACACAAAACAAGTACCGTGCTGGTTCTCCAGCACGTACTAGCAGTTGTTATTTACTTTAATTTACTCTCCTCACTCTCCCGTTCTCCACTCTCAAACACACAACCCAGAGTGAATGAAACGTGCATTTATATATACAATTACCAATTAATTATTCACTTGAATCCCAGCACATGAACTAATCTTTGAAAACCCAGTACTCACATATTAAGTACTTTAAATGCACGTGAAGTGAAGTTCAATCCCTGTGCCTAAATACAATTATACATTTTAAATAACTTGTGCTGCACACACCCATTTATATCCCGTGCAGCCATATCTATACACCAACATTAACACACCACACGCAACATACAACACAGAAATGCACACAGGGGCAGGGCACATTGCCACAGCCAGTTATTTGAATCACTGCCAAAGATGGACTTAATCTTAGAACATAAAAATGAAAAAGACTGGGAATTGTAAATGCTTTTAAGAAGCATTTATTGGCAGGTATTCAATAAATCCATTCATTAACATGTTGATTTCAAAACCAGAAATGCTGTCCTTCATTCACCTTTACAATTGAGTACAAATCAATGGCAATTAACTTCCACTTTGAGTGTTTTAAAAGCCGATTGGAAGATTCCATTGACCAATCCTCTCATCATACTGGTGTACCAAGGCCATAAACTGACTTCCATTGTTAGTTTACAGCCTCGGTATGCCATTACGGAAGTAAAAATGTCTACACCCTGGAAGAGTGGAAGAATTGCTTCCAATTGGCTTTTAAAACACTCAATGCAGAAGTTAATTGCCACTAATTGGTACTCAATTGTAAAAGTGAGGGAAGGACAGCCTTTCTGGTATTAGTTTAAGAATTATTTATGGAGCAGCTGTTAAATCTCTGGCAGCCTCTGTTGCAGAATGTTAGAATGTTATGCAGGCCTGTTCTGAACGTTGCCGCTGAAGAAACCCCCCCTTGTCAATTGTACAGCTTTTTGTGCATCCTGGAGTGATGTGTTTACTGCTTGCAATGCTTGCGATAATTGTTCAGTAACTGAGAACACAAGATAGGAGAGACGCAATCCATAAAAAGTGTTGAATTTTACAAGCATTGACAAAATACCACCAGCTCTTCTCCTGTATTCATTGTGAGACTCATCTTTAATCTGAGTCACTACAGCACACAATACACTGTAGTTGTCAAGGGTCAATTTAACTGCACCTGTGCGGACAGTCCATCGTGCAGGACAGAGTGCGCAAGTTTTGACTGTCTGGAGACATGTCTTTCTTGAATGTGGCTCTACATTTTTTACTTGCATCTTGTAGGCATAGGTTTATACATTGTGTCAGGCAGGGAATGTGAATGGCTGCAGGGCTTTGTTGCTTGAATTGTGCCGCAACACCGCGGATGTGACTAGACATATTTGTTGCACCATCATATGCTTGTCTCCTGCACAGTCGGAGTGGCATGTTGCAGCGTAACAGAATGTCATTAAGCATACTGTAGATAGTAGCCGAGTCAGTTTGAGGCAGGTAAACTAAACCAATAAAATCCTCATGAATGATGTACTCTTCGTCTACCCAGCGAAATAATGCGACCAGCTGTTCTTTGTTGGCAATATCACGGGTTTCGTCAGCAAATATTGATAAAAACCTGCCTCCTGCCTTTTTCAGCAGTCTCCATAAGATGTCAGGTGATATGAGGAGTATCATTTCTTTGTTAATGTCGTGTCATTTTTGTCATTTAGCCAACGGCAGAGATCTGGACAGTCTTCAGCACGTAGTTGCAAAAGCTGAAACAGCTCCACTGTGGGCATCATGCCCTTCCACTGCTACTCCTTGATACATGAGGTAACGAAGGGAGGTCAGTTGTTTCAATAACATTTCACGACGATACTTCTGTTGGGTCCTTAGTTGAGAATCTAGCTGTGTTGCGATGCTTGGTTGTTTTGAAATCTGCATTTGGATTCGACAGCATTTTTCCAATTCTGGAAAACATCAGCTGTGAATGCGCCCTCTGTGTTTTTGTTAACGCTTAAACCCTTAGTTGTACAGAACTGACAATATGTACAAAAAAGCTTTCCCCTTACTGTACAGAGCGTTAGCCAGTTGTAGTCTTTAAACCAGTTAGACTGCACCTTGTTCGCTGAGACGTTCCCGTTCCTTGTACCCTCTTTGTTGCTTCCAGTATAGCGGGGTCGACTGGTTGGCATGGCCTGGTACGATCTAGACAGCATTCGAAGGAACACACAGCGGGAACTGTGGAAGTTGCCGCAACTGGTTCTGTTTCATTTTCTTCAGTTGCATTTTGAGTAGTTCCTTGTCATCTGCTGGTGCTGTATTGATAGGTGTTTTGGATCATTGGGTTGCAGTTAAAAAAAAATCAGTAATTGATTTATTTCCACCACGCTTCATATTTGTCTCGTTTGGTCAAAATTCTCTTGTTGAATTACGTACAGTGAGTGATTGGCACGAACAAATAACGTGATGACATAGAAGGGGGCTGAACATAGATGTAACACATGATATCTATGGGGCTGAACGGAGACGTCACGGACAGGGACCTTAGGAAAATATTTATATATTTAAATATATATATATATATATATATATATATATATATATATATATATATATAAAATATATATATATATATATATTTCCTGCTAAAAGTGGTCAGGCCATGGCCCAGGAGGACCCCCGGGGTTTTCCGGCCTAGCTCTTGTCAAGTTACATTTAGCTCATGTGCCAATGGAATCTTCTCTACTTTAACAACGCTGGATCAGTATTAGTATATTAGTAATTGGGAAATTGCTTCCACCATGGTGACATATTCTTGGAAACAGTTTTCCATATTAACAGGAGGCGGATAATTTAAAAATTACATTATTTTATAGAAATATGTGTATTGAAAGAAATGCAAGTTGGTCATAGAGTTTTTCCAAAAAACTGAAACCCAACACTTGATCGTAACAGTCTTCCAGTGGTTTACCGCTGCACAGTTTCTTCATTAAACCTTGCAGCTTTATAGGGTGCTCTTGACAATCGTTTGATGAAAGTGCTCTTTAAATAAACAAATAAAGAAGAATTGGATAGAAACTGAAAGAGTCTGTGTTTATTTGAAAAGCAACTACTGTTTCAGGAAACTGCAGCTCATCAGAGTGTTTTGCAGGTGAGCTCACCAGCTCCCACAGATGTCAGCCCATATATAAATATCCTAAAGGAAACACTGTGCGTGGATTTATTTTTTTGGCTTTCACAATATTTTCATGGTAGTCAAAACAAAATGAAATTTGTTTGTTATCTTAAAACTAATTCAGCAGTGTTTGGGAGCCTCCAACATCCCCCAGCACCTAATGAAACTTACTTGGATTCTGCACGGGTAAACAAAGCACAGACATTATAAATTTGTCAAAATGTGACCATGTATCCCGTTCTGACTGCAAGAATGCTAACATCACGCACAAAACAATGAGAGCGAAATCAGCCAAAAAATAGATGTCAACATACCGGTATGAGAGGAACGGTAGTTCCTCGTGCCAAGTTATCAGCGAGAACTGCCAGACTCTATACAGCAAGGATAGTTTACGTGTTTTCAAAAGGTATTGGCATAGCAAAAGTAAATCACCATTTCACTTTTAATTTGTAGTTCCAACACACTTGGGTAAAATGTAGAAAAAAAGTAAATACCTGTCATACAGTAATAGAAATAAGACGCCAAAGTAAGGTAAAAGTGTCCTTGTTTTTCTCCCGTTTTTTTGCAGATTTTTGCAGACCCCAGGCACTTTTATCCATGCATATGTATATTACAAGACATCCGAGTTTAATGACAATTAACTTGTTTTGTCAACATGGAAATATACTAGGGAACACGCTTATTGTGACGTATATATAATTTATATTAAATGATTTATTTCTGTTTTAAAACGGAACATTTGCCTGCCAAATATCTTTTTTTAATTTTTTATATAATATAAATATAAAAAAGGGCTAGCATGTGTGGGATTTGGAACTATAACGTTTAGTTTACAAGCTTGTATTATACTGTTGGGATAAACAAGCACGTATTTTGAAAGATGAAGTCAGCCAGCTGAGAATTCTCTGGACTTATTTTTTTACATTTTGTAGAGGAGTTTTTTTTTTTTTTTCGAGTCATCATTCTAAGATTCTGATCTTGATCTCTGAAAAATGTCAGTGTTTCCTGTCAGTGTGACGCTCATTGTGGTCCCTAGTGGCGCAAGGAAGTACTGTTTTCTCTCGATACTGGTTAATGAGAGTAATGCTATTTGTGGTCCCCACTGGACAAAAGGGAACGTTAATTTCTGAGAATTAGCTATGCTGAAGAAGAGCCTATGTATTTGTTAAATGTAAAACATGAATAAATAAATACATTAATATAAACATTGAAATAAAGGAATACATAAATTAATACATAGACATATTTGTTTATTTTTCACAATCATATAAACACTGTTATTTAATACTGTGTGAAAGAAGTATGCTCTGTGGTTGCAAATACTGGCGGTATTTGCAACCACAGAGCATACTTCTTATCTCCAGTCACAGGAATTAGAAAGATATAATTTATGACGTGCCAGATACTTGGATTTTGTGACCCCTGCTGTGCACCACCGGTGAGCGAGCACACTTTGACGTGATTTAATCACGTTTCTTTTTTTATTATTATTATTTGTTTATTTAGCAGACGCCTTTATCCAAGGCGACTTACAGAGACTAAGGTGTGTGAACTATGCATCAGCTGCAGAGTCACTTACAATTACATCTCACCCGAAAGACGGAGCACAAGGAGGTTAAGTGACTTGCTTAGGGTCACACAATGAGTCAGTGGCTGAGGTGGGATTTGAACCGGGGACCTCCTGGTTATAAGCCCGTTTCTTTAACCACTGGACCACACAGCCTCCCTTCTTGTTCTGTACATGCTGTATACTTTAACATGCTGTGGCTGTGGATGTATGTTACTGACAGCATAACATCCTAATACAAAAATATATTCATATATAACCAAAATAAAACTGTTGCCTATATTTTGATTTATTTTGAGTTAATATGTGATTTGCACATATGGGCTTCAACAGTGCCCTCTATGGACATTTTGCTATTGCTTCATTGTGTTTCCTATGGCTTGTTCTTTTCCAGCACTTAAATTCAGTGCTCTACGGAAAAGAAAACGTACATGTTACATGTTATTAAGAAAAATATATATATATTCAAAAGTTTGTTACAAAATACATTACTAATATGAATTATGTACAGTATTTCTATGTTGTTCGTATATAAACGTTTAGCATCTTTCATTAAATAGACTCACAATTAAAACAATGTATGTGACATATTCGGTATAAGAGTATCATAACTGTACGGGGATAAAAAAAAAAAGAAAAAAAAACTTTTGTTCTGCGAAGCATGAGTAACTAGAATCTGTATATTTCCTGTAAAATCAATTTCAGCGAGTGAAAGCTTGGTACTAAACTGTACTAAAAAGGCTACGCTGTGCAAAAAAGGAGCACAGCATTAACAATATGTAAGATACGTGCATAACGATTTCAATTCAGTTTCCAAGTTGCCTAACATTACAGGTAGATGGATGCTGTTTGCAATTATTGTGTTATAAATGATGATGTTTCCATGATTTCATATTAGTTCAGTAAAATAATAAATGTAGCATAATGCATTCTGTTAACGGTAAAGGCATATTTTATGTAAGGACTGGGAATCACCACCCCGCTTAATTGTATTAAACTGTATTACAGTATACTGCAGTTTTGATAGACCAAGGCTGACTGAGAAATATATTCGGGTTTGGTCTGTGGAAAAGGTGGCAACCCTACCCTGAGTACTGCTTCCTAAACATGAAAATGTTACAATATACTAAATGAACAGATCAAGCTTATTATGATAGTTTGCAAAATCAGATGAAAGCTTTCAATACAATCGGGATAATACATAATCATTATTTGCAAAATGTTGTTCATCTCGTTACTTGTTATAAAAACTGAAAATTTACTGCTATACTACTTGCAAATGTTGTGAAATGGAAGTACAGACTTCATGGCGTGAAAGCTACAGCGTCGGCATTGCAAGCTGCATTAGAAGCATATCTTGGGTTCGTTGAACCACTTTCATTGAACATACATACTTTTGCACACATAACTTTAACACACACACACACACACACACACACACACACACACACACACACACACACACACACACACACACACACACACACACACACACACATATATGGCTGGATTTGAACCAAACTAGTCATACTTTCACTTCAACTACATAACCGCTACCCTACACAGATTCACATCTTAACCTTTTCAACAGACTAGGCTACTATTTACAATTATCCAGATGTTGCTATTCCCATAATGTGTGTGTGTGTTATTATCAGTAACGTGTTACAACAGCTAATTGCTTCTGCATTTCACGTCATTTATTAAGTCACTTCTCCAGTTGTGCGTGAGAATGTCATTTTACTAGACATACCATAAACTTGTTTGTACTGTTGTTATCTTTTGTTTTGTTGGATTTTATGTAAATACCAACTGTTGTTTTAAGAACATTTCATTCAGTTTCACTAATCTGTCCATTGGATTTCATTACAAATGATCACTGATTCTTCTATGGGATTAATGCACGCTTTGCAAAGTTGTGAATTGCACACAAATTCGACGAGGAACAGCACTCCAAACCAATTGGGCCAGTCGTACAGTAAGTACAAATATTTATAAATTTATTACTTTGCTGCATTCCAATCTGATATTGCAATGTCATGTTATATAACATTTTGTTACGCATGCTGTAAAATTGAGGGACAGTATTTAAAGAAAGGGCCTTTATACCAGCAGCCCGGTTCAAATCTTGTCTCAGCCACCAACTCACTGTGTGTGACCCTGAGCAAGTCACTTAACCTCCTTGTGCTGTGTCCTTCGGATGAGATGTAAAACAAACGAGGTCCTATTGGAAGTGACTCTGCAGCAGCAGTTGTTGATGCATAGTTGTGACTGGGTGCCCGCCCCTTGTGTATATTAATTTATTTCTGTATGTGTTTTCAGTTGTATTATTATATTAAATTGTATTTGTGTGTGAACGGACGAAAGCCGTCCGACATTATTATTTATTATTTGAGACCGGCGAAAAGCTGGTCTTGTAAAATGTAGTTGGCGTGGATTAGGTTAAGATCATGGGAATGTGGCTGGAGCCTTGTGTACATGGCCTTTTATGAACAGATCTAATGCTTTACGATTTGAGTACATTGGAGTAAGTTGAGAAAATCGGAAGATTAGAAGGCAAAAAAATAAATAATTTCTAGCATTGACATGTTCATTGACAATTGTTTCTTCTAACTTGTATCAAAAACACAAGTCAAGTTAGTAGAAAAAACTGAGGCAACCTTGACCCCCACCGCCTTTACAGTTGTGCGTATTTGCTTGGTGCTGGGCAAGGTTGCCCCAATGGTTTCTTGAAACTTGGCTTGTGTTTTTGATATCTCCACTATAAATGGCTGGGCATTTTTGATAACTTGTTTTCGAAGCCTTGAAGTGGTATATCATTTAAAAAAATGTATATCTTTTTACTTTGAAAATTGATGTGTAAATCCAAAATCTGAATTGTTATAATTTTCTTGTCACCAGGGCCCGGTTTTTCAAAATTTTAGAAATCCGATTTTTGTGTTTTAGCAGGATTATATGTTGAATTTGTGTAATCCAAATCCACTTTTCTCCTTTTAGTCTTGAGGCGTGCTCACAGAACCCATAGGAAGTTCCCATCGTCGCTTATTTTCTTCTGTAAATAGAGTTAAGATTTTAGTCTCAATTGTTGCCATTCATAACAACATTCATGAGCACCAAATCTAGTCACATAAATTAGTCAGAAAAAAAAACCCCATCAAAACATCAAAAAAAAAAAAATAAAAGCAATATTTTTCTTTTCTCTTTTAGGTGTTAAGTATAACAATGTTCTTGAATTACATGGTTTATAAGAATGGTAAAAGCTTACTATACATTCCTATAAAATTAGAATTATCTTCCAAGGTGTGCTATTTATTTTACACCTTAGCTTTTCAGAACTGTAGTTTAACCAGGAAGTAGAAGTGGAAATGGAGTATGCTGAAGTGAAGACAGGGCCTCTTTCGTAGTTAGCTACTCGGGGTGATTTCAATTAATTCGCCATTGACCTTTCTCATTTCCAGTAGCATGCAGGCTTCTTATGCTTCTGTTTTGGGACACCTTAGTGATCCAAAATAACAATAAACAAAAATAGAATGATAGTTTAGTTCTACAAATATGTACGGTTTTGTATCATCACATTTTTGGACAATCCAGGCCTGTCTTAAGCCTGTTTATTCTGCCACCTTATATACAGTAAAGCCAGAGCCATACCTCTGTTTTATAATAGAAAAATTATCAAAGCACATTCACACTTTAATAAGAAAGACCCAGCCCTAATTTCTACAATATCATATAGAACAGGGAGCACTGCAAACTTAAATACAATAAAAAAAAAAAGAAAAAATCTCAACCTGGATGACAGAAAACCCTAATACAACAACCAGTCATTTATAGGTATTGTTTTATAATTTATTATGTTAATTATACCAGAAAAAAAAAAACCAATTTGTAGAAACTGATACTGGTCCACCAAAAAAATACTGCACCTTCTGTACAAATGGATTTATACAGGGTTTTTTGTTTGTTTGTTTTTTTCAACAAGAATGTAAAGTAGGTTTTCAGTTCAGTCCAGAATATCAGATTATTCTATAACATTGGTGCCACCTAGCGAGCACTCTTTGTAATTGCAAATTTTGAACTTGCATTACCCCTCAAACAACAGTTCGGAAAACACTTGGTCGAGGACTGTGTACTTGATACCTTCTATCGGTATCTTTACATGTAAGACATATTCTGAATACATTTTAATTTTTTACAAAGCAAGGTCAATTTAACAGGAGTTATTTGATATTATGTACAGTATTACTTGTAAAAAGTAAACACTACACAGACAGTCTCACCATGGATGCAACTGTATTCCTTCCACAAACTGGCAACTTCATAACCACCTACTGCTGAACAATGTATGTAGCAGATCAAAATACAAACCAAGGAGAACAATCTGATAACAGTGTTTCTTTGTGTAAGCGTTGTACTGCTGCTTTTCAGCGTTGTACTTTTGCCTTTCAGCTCTCATAACACAGGCTATTTATTTGTAAATAACAAACAACATTTAATCCCATATACATATTAGTTTTAAAATGTCAAGTATAAATTAACAGACAAAAATAGCATTTCTCATAGCTGCTATAAACATAAAGGCAGACGTATTTAATACACAGTAAAATCAGAACATCATAATCAAAATAATTTCAGTTATTAACTATACCCTGGTGAATTTCAGCTGTATAAAGTGAATATAAGTAGATGTAGAAAAAGGTTTTCCATGTGGGTTCAGTTCACAGATCTGGTTTGTGAGCGATAGCAAAGTCCAAAACAAGTCTTATTGCTGTAAGAAACGACTTATTCGAGAAGATTGTTCCCTGGTTGGTCCAGCTTCCAATCCATCAATTTCATCAGCTACATTTGGAACATGTTTTTTTGGGTGTAAATAGAGATAATATAGTACAAGACAGATTAGTCCCAGTATAATTGTAACAGTTATGGTTATGGTGACAATCAAAAAGACTTCTGTAAGTGAAGGCTTCACACACCAAAACAAAATAAGTATACATGCTGTCTGCAGGACATACAGTATATAATACACTGCCATTGGAACTTGTGTATTTTGGCCTTTTATATTGAAAAAGGTAAAAACTAGTATAACCCCAACCACAGCCCTGTAATACATTTCCAGATATTTTGATTTACAGAAATTTGTTTGTTGTCTGAAGGCCCAAATTGTACCAAACAGCCACACTACAGCAACCAATGCTAAAGTGAAGTAGACATTTACAATGGTCAGGAGGACTATGCTTAGTACCCGGGAGGTTATTGTGAATAACTTGTAGAGCAGATATACAACTGTTGGTAACCCAAAAACGATTTCCTCCATTTTCAAGGATCTTCGCAAACACCTCTGGTAGTCAACAGTTGCCCAGGCAATAGTCAGGAATGATGTTAGGATGGTAACATCTGAAAAATAATGTACAAAGAACAGAAATACAGTCAGACTCCTAATGTAGCAGTTTGATACTTATGAAGCTGTTTCATGGTTATCAAATGTTATTCATCAAAACAGACTTTGAAAACAAAAAATAAGTTAAAGGAAACCCAAAATGGAAGTAAAATTAAGTCTTAGCATAAAATGAATCCATGTATCTTTTTTGTATTTATTGTGTGACATGAGCGTGTGTTTCTGGAAAACTTGAATGCCAGGACATACCAGACTTAATGGATTACCCATATTGGAACAGACTGACCAAACTTTTGCTCCACTGTGTTCCACATTCACAAGGCTTTAAGTAATGACTTTTTTTTCAGTCAGTTTCTATGAATAAAATAAAGTTTGATATATATATGAAACTAATCTAGACTATTGATGGTTTCATTAAAAACAGTAAAGAACAGTTTCAGGAATATGAAATTTCATTTTATTCATGAAAACATTCCTTAAATAACTCATTGGCTAAAGTTTTGTGAATAGAGCCCAAAGTCTTTGAACATTAACATTAACAAATGGTGCAATGTTTAGCAGTTTTATTTCTCTTTGAACAAAAAAGTGACACTAAAGCAAATGCAAAGGCCCATTGTCTCAGTGTAAATGTATTTAAGATTATCTGAGAAAGTTAGGTGCACACAGCACTAGACCGATACTCACTAATTACTCTGATTAGTAAGCAGTAAAGGAGCTGAGAGTTTGCATTTGCATTTACTTTTGCTTTAACATTAAACAGTACCCTCTGGCGAATTAAGCAATATAGTACAGTATTTCTAAATTGATTGTGTCTCTTAATACATTATATACCATGCTGAATACAATAAGTATTTCAGTACTGCATGTGAAAATAAAAGTGGTTTGAAATACATGCAATAGTAAAATATAAAAATATCTAGCTTTTTTATGTAATTTTTTTATTGAAAATGTAACGTATATGATAGTCCCAATGCTTTTAGCTCTTCAAATATATGTTTTTTCTATCCCAGGTGAAAATTCCCATATATGATTTGTTAGTACTGTTGACCAAAAACAAAGCCTTGATATCACCCTTCCTTTTCCTCTGCTGCAGCTAGTACAACTTACACTGAATGGAAAGCCTTTCTTTGTGCTCTAGTATGATGAAGATCTGCAATATGAGTTGAGGGGTACTCTCCAGGAAAGTCTCGAACAGTCTTAACATACTCAAGTCAGCTACTATGTTGAATAAATCACATACATCCTGGCTGGACCGATAAACTGCCTTGAATCCCTTACGAAGTACGTCCTTGTACCTTGTAAGGGGAAAGAAAACAGCAAATGCAAATTAGAATGAGCTATGACTCTCAACTGCAGTTGAAACATTTAAATCAAGCCACTTTAAAGTAAGCCTCTTACATTATGCTGAAAACTGTGATAACCTCTGCCTTAGCTAAGCTGCTTAGCACCTGTCACCTCAGCACAACTGTTTAAGTAACTGGTAAGTTATGGTTGTACATTTGAGAAAATAATGTGAATGGAAATGACATTACTGTTATCTTAATTAGCAACATAAATTAGTACAATAATATTTATGCAGACAGGCTAAAATAATTTAATCTATTCAGTCTTGAACAAAGAAGACTACGTGGAGATCTGATTCAAGCATTCAAAATTCTAAAAGGTATTGACAATGTCGACCCAAGGGACTTTTTCGACCTGAAAAAAGAAACAAGGACCAGGGGTCACAAATGGAGATTAGATAAAGGGGCATTGAGAACAAAAAATAGGAGGTACTTTTTTACACAGAGAATTGTGGGAGTCAGGAACCAACTCCCCAGTAATATTGTTGAAGCTGACACCCTGGAAGCTACTAACAACCAAACGAGCAACATGAAAGGGGTCGGAGGTATGGTACACTAAAGCATTGACCCGGAAGGGAAACGATGTGGCAGCCACGGATTGGAGGAACAGATGCAATCGTTAACCAAGGGGTCATGATTGACAGTATATAAGGAGACGTAGCGAGGTGATCTGTTCCTTTGTTATGGTTAACGCGAAACCGGAAGGAGACCTGTATTGTAATCGTGAGTGTTTTGTTTGTTTTGTCATGTCTAAAAACTGTTTGTTTGTTGTTATTAGACGGCTAACATGATCCGGAGCTGTTGCTAAAGCCAGCACCAAACCTGGACAACATTGCACTTGTGTCACAATTAACTGTATTTGCACCACAAGCACTATAGCACTCACTGTGGACTTGTGATCGTGTTTGTGTTACTTGGGGGTGTTTAAATATCGATACTATTATTTCGAGGCAAACCCGTAGATTACAACAGAGCAATATGCAAACCATTGTGTATTGTCTGTTATCATTATTGTTGACTGTTTTTGTCATCAGACTTTAGGTTATAAAAATAAAACTCCATTTCACCAGTACTTTGTTGTCTGTCTGTGGCAGAGTGGTTTACAGTGTGCAGGTGCAGGTGATCAATGAACAATTATAATCCAGGTGCAAAGTTGTTTAATGGGTTTGTATGTCCAGCGACTGACAGCAAAACAAACAGTAAATAAATGATGCTAAGTAATACAGCGGCATGTATTACTTATATTGTAATCCCCGGGTTTGTCCCAAAATAATAGTCCCGTTTATTATACACCCACACGAAACACAAAACACATACACAAGTCCGTTAGTGCATTAATTAGTGCTTGTGGTGCAAATACAGTTATTTATGATACAAGTGAAGTGCTGTTCTGGTTTTGTGCTGGCCCTTGGCGACAGCTCCGGAACGTGTTAGCTGGCTACTAATTATAAGACACAGTTAGACAAAACAAACAAACATTCACAATACGGATACACAAAACACAGGTCCTTCTGGGTTCTTTTTCTCAAACCAAAATGAAGGAACAGATTACGTCGCTTCGTCCCCTACTTATACCATCATTCATGACCCCTTGGTAAACGACTGCTGCCGCTGTCACATCATTTCCCTTCCGGGTCGATGAGTTAATGTACCAAAGCTCCGCCCCTTTTCTAAATGACCTTCCTTTTAACCCTAGGAACAAAGTCTCAGGCCAAGCAGTCCAGGGTACTCTGGTCCCGTTATATAGCGCCCTCACAGGTCGGGAGGGAGATTTACCACCAACAATTATTGTCTGTCACGCTGTCATTGTCTTGAGCACTGCATCATCCCTACATCTGTGCACTGCAACCACTTTGCCACAGTAGTCCAGACCCAATGAGAAACTATTATCATGTATATTTGCTAACGTCTACTGGTGCCAGAATCTAATGTTGCTGGCGCTATATGAGGTACACTGGCGCTAGAATCTAGCACCATAGCGCCAAATTTGCACCCGAATTTGCACATGTTAATGTTTTTGTATTTTTAGTTGTGTAAATAAAGTTTTAAGTGTTTGAATTTAAGTTTGGCAAGGATGCCAAATCTATGTGAAGAATGTGGCTGGGGTGTAATCGAGTAATAATTGGTGAACAATTAGGCCCAACCACATGCTATAAAAGAGGAGCCACATCCTTTCTTGGGAGGAGAGGGTTCAGTGAAGACACTGCCAAACCAGAACAGCGTGTTGTGGTTTGTAGTATTTTATTTGTGTTTTGCTTAAACCTTTTGTTAAAAATAAAAGTGCTGAACTGGAATTGCAGTTACTAACTTTGTGTTTTGCTATTCCTGTCGCTGACCAGCCTTGACCACAGCGTCACTTTACCACACACAATATATATATATATATATACACACACACACACACACACATACATACTCAATGATAATTATTTATATATTAACCAATTCCATGTCTTTTGAAACAAAATGATGTCTGAATTAGACAAACAATGACTATGTGAAAAAGTAAGTGAACCCCTGGTTTTATCAGCTCAATTAAGGGGATAATTAGAATCAGGTGTTTAAATAATTAGGTAGATCTGCAGGCCACTCTCGCCTTGGCTAATGTGAGTGTCATTCACTCAACTGTCAGAAAAAGACTGAACAAGAATGGTGTTCATGGAAGGATAGCCAGGAGGAAACCACTGCTCTCTAAAAAGAACATTGCTGCCTGTGTGTTCGCCAAAGAGCATATAGATGATCCACAAGACTTCTGGAACAATGTTCTCTGGACAGACAAGTCAAAGGTAGAACTTTTTGGCCTCAATGAGAAACGTTATGTTTGGCGAAAACCAAACACTGCATTTGAACAGAAGAACCTCATCCCAACCGTCAAGCATGGTGGTGGGAGTGTGATGGTTTGGGGCTGCTTTGCTGCCTCAGGACCTGGATGGCTTGCCATCATTGACACAACCATGAATTTTGCATTGAATCAAAAGATTCTAGAGGAGAATGTCAGGCCATCCGTCTGTGAGCTGAAGCTGAACTGAAAGTGGGTCATGCAGCAAGACAATGATCCTAAACATACAAGCAGATCTACAAAATAATGGCTGCAGAAGAAGAAATTCCATGTTTTATAATGGCCAAGTCAAAGTCCGGACCTAAACCCATCGAAATGTTGTGGCAGGACCTGAAGCGAGCTGTCCATGCAAGGAAGCCCTCAAACGTCACCGAGTTGAAGCAGTTCTGTAAGGAGGAATGGGCCAAAATTCCTCAAAACCGATGTGAGAGACTGACCAACAGTTACAGGAAATGCTTAGTTGAAGTCATTGCTGCCACCAGTTACTGAATCTAAAGGTTCACATACTTTTTTCACACATGGATGTTGAATGTCGAATCATTTGTAGATAAATAAATGTTGAAAAAGTATCATGTTTTTGTGTCATTTTAGGTTATCTGTATCTATTATTAGGACTTAGATTAAGATCTAATAACATTTTAGGTTTGAAATATGTGAAAATCCTAAGGGGTTCACAAACTTTCTCGGCACTATATATAAATAACATGTGAAAAACCCTACTTAGTACTCACATGGTATTCAGTCTGGAAAACTAAGTTATAGTGCATGTGGATGTGCACAGATTTAATTTAAACCCTTTAAGCTGAACTTGAACAACCTTCATTAATAGCATTTTGTTGGATGCATTTTTCAGCTGCAAATCCTCAAACCTGTGCAAAGTGGCTATTTTGTTGCATGTAGAAATTATTTCTATTTGCAGCAGCTTGATGTTGCTGCATCTATCTATCGTAGTGTGTTTTTTTCTTTAAAAAAAAAAAGGAAGATTAGTAGGAATTCTTTCACTGGAACTAATTTCAAGGTTCTGTATCCAGCTGGTTGTAAAACCATAAAGTTTTCAAACTAGAATGAACTGATGTATAGGAGCCTTTAAACATTACTGGCTAGATTCTTATAGCTATTTACTCCAAAATGTTAGTTATTTTTGTCTGAAAAGAAAGAAAAAACACCAAATACAGTTCTAAAACAAATGAGAAACCACTTTAAACTACCCACAAGCCCCTATATTAAATGTCTGAGTTGTTCACTTCCGATGGGTCATTTTATTGGATTTATTTTTACTTTCTGAAAATATTGTGCTAATGATGTTTTGGAGTAATTAGCTTTGAGTATGTAAACCTATGTGTTTACTATTAATTATGGAAAATTATCAGTGTTTATTTATGGTATGTACGGTTCTTTGATTTAAAATGAGTTTGCATTGCAATATGAAAATAGCAAACCAGACCATAATTGTTATCAGAGAAGAGAAAAACATACATACCTTATAAAAATCCCCATCTGAAATAAATGCACTACGGTAATCTGCCGCGGGGAGCACCTGCGAGTGTCTGAAGACTCCGGGGGATCATCTTTGAACCAAGAGAGACTGAATATTTGAATGGTTACTGTTGCAATTAACACAAATACAAGAGTCAGTGCAAACCAGGAATAGTGACCCTTGTCAAAATACTGAAAAGCCACCCATATATCTGCACCAATGTCTAATATATATGTCAGTATTCCAAAAACAGTCCAAGCAAAACGGTATGCTGATAATTTCATTTTTCAATTCAGTTCAGTGATCTGAGAACACGTTTCTCCATGTTTTCTTGTTGATTTGCAATTAGTCTGAATTCTTTCTCTCGAGTGATCAGCTAGTATTTGTTGTCTCTGGGATTTCCCATTTTGATTCGGATCCTATTGCTTGAAAATGACTGCTAATTCATGTCTGTTATAGTCTTCTTTGCTTGGCAATGAGCAATACATCATTTATTTGACAAAGGAGAAAATAAAATACTCTGGAACAATCTGAAAAAAAACACATGATAACACAGCATTATAATATATACAGTATTGCTATCCAGTGTTGGAGAGTAACGCATTACTGTAATCTGATTACATTTTTCAGTAACATGTAACTGTAATGGTTCCTTTATCAGATGGGTAATGAAATGTGGGAGCACATTACATTTTAGGTGAAAAAATAATAATGTGCTTACTTTAAAAAATGCATAACCTGGAAATCAGAAAGCACTTCAGTGCATGTCAACTGTGCCATAGAAGCAACTTGTAACGGTAATGGACCACTTTTTAAAAGTAACTTTCCCAACACTGTTGCTAACATACACTACTGAGAACAATGTTGCTTGCATTTTATAATAATATTAGGGAGAAGTTAGTGGAATTACAATATGGGTGTAATGTGTTTGGCTTTAACTAGCTAGGTTTCAATCCTAACATGTTCAATCGTCCCGTCCCGTTCCCACCCACCCCCCCACCCCCATTCTTGGCTTTTTAAGATTACAAAGTTGAGCCTCGATCCTCTTCCCTCTTCATCATAACTCCTTATCAAAGTTTACCTGGCTATTTATGAGAGTGATAGCTTTATTAATCAGTTGTATTATTTTCTCTAGAACTATTCATATCTGCCTTTAATTTTTAATTTCTGTCCATCTGCCAGTACTTCCTGACCCCAGAAAAATGTTCAACTATATTATCCCAAGGTATAGCAGAGAAGCTGAGTGGAGGCATGAAACAAAAACATAGGTGGAGACCTATTAACCAGGCAGTGTTATTGGCACTTTCAGGTACAAACCCTGCTATGTCAATAGAGGAATTTGATCTCAAGTGCTTTTAAGCCAGAATTAAAATGGCTAAATTCCATATAAAAAACATGGAATTAATAATACCACAGTGTAGATTACAAAACGACTTTACCTCCGTCTTTTCTAGTTGATTTGGACATATCATACAGTTGTTTCTGGGTCAAAGACTGCTATTTCTCAAAGCAGCCTTTGAACTCTTTATTGATTAGTTAGTTTGCCTCGGCTGTATGTGTTTTAGTGCTGCCTGCCATAGTGGCTCTTCTGCGCACAGGCAAGTACTCACGCAATACAACCCACAGCAATAAGAGTCATATTAATAAAACATTTTTGTAGCAGTTTAACACATAATAATAAAAAATTATGAACGAGGAGTCCCTTAATTCTGTAGTGTATGTTATTATTACATTATTACATTATTGTTATTTGAGCGGTTTATACCATTTTTAATGTTAGTTTTACTTTTTTATTGTTTCTGTGTTGGCCCCTAGATTGTGTATTTTTATAAAGATGTCAAAAATCAAGTGTAAAAGTGTAAACTGTGCAGTTTAGTTTAGTTAGTTTCACCTCGTTACAGTACATTGTATGTAGGAATTCCTTTCATGAATGAATCAAATTCCTACAGTAATGCTAACAAGTGGCCACTCCACCTTTTAAAGTCAGATTCAGAAGATTGTTATAGCATTCATATGACATGAAATAAATTATATCCAGACTAAAGTCCATTTGTTAGAGTGTTGTAGGCATGTGCAAATAGTGTTATCTGTTACTGGGCCACTACCTTGGCTTGACAAGCGAAAAAATTACTTAAATTGAGTTACAGAAAAAACCCAGTTCCTTACACAAACCCATCCTACCCTCAACACTATCCTTAATCCAGTTTTCACCACAAAATCTACTGAGCATTTTTTCACAAGGAGGTAAGGTATGAGTTAGAGTTAGACTATAGATACAAACACAGCTGTAGTACTTAGAAAGTGAAATCATGAAGAACATTCCTACAGTACCTTTAGTAATACTCCTTTGAATGGTTTGAGAAAAAAAAATGTTTCTTACCTTAAATAAACACCTTCTGGTCTCTTATTTGTACTGTACATACGTATGAGTAAATACAGCTTTGTTTCTTCCTTTCATTTTCACACACTGAAAATGGCCCACTATCTGTGGTATATATCATTACAATACCACACCCACCTGAATAGAGACTGGTGCTGCACCAATGAGATAGTAGTTTCTGTTCCCTGAAAGTCTCTAATCAAAACTGTAGCAGAACATGTTGCATTATTTTTACAGTATTCTATACTACATTTAAGAGAAAATAAAATGCTTAAAATGTGTTTTTTTTATATGGTAAATCATTGTTAGTTGTTGTGCTTGAACTAGCAATATCAAAATAGTGTGTAATGACTGCAAGTTGCAGTTGACAAATGCATTTATATTTAGATGAGATAATTAATTATTTGAGGATGTCCATGCTGAAATAGAATTACCAGTACCCTTTTTTTTAATCACATATCATATAGGTAGGTACTGAAGCCCCCCCCCCCCCCCCCCCCCCTTGTGTAAACATCACTATATGAGCCATACAATAAGGGATATAAATGGTTAAAAGGTCATCTTGTATAAAATACAGTTTCAGTCGTACTATACATTAACACTGTGCACCATTAACGTACTATACTATGGATTTATTGGATATGCTGCCATTTCATGAAGTTGAGGATAAAAGCCAAAAGTGTAAAACTCAGAAATCTGTATTGCTAAAGCACTAGGATTATGAAACATAAAGTATTATTGGTAAGGTAAGTCAAATGCGTATTTTACATTTGAACAACCATATCACCAACTTCCTATAATGTGTATTCCAAATATAACTTCACTCCAACTGTCATCATCCTCAGTGATTACATATGAAGAGTGCACCCAAACAACACAAATACATATTTTACCATTATTCCTTCGTGCAAGTGTAGTTTCCTTAAGTAATATGCAATGACAACCTGTTTATTAATATGCTGATTTAATTACACCCCAACTGACACAAGGCTTGGAACAATGTACACTACATTTATTTATTTGACTTCCCTTAAAAAGAATGTGCATGAGTGTGTGTTCATTATTAGAGTGGAAGTTATGTTGTCTAACCTGTTATGCCATGCATGCTGTTATGTTTCTCACCAGATGTTATTCCTTGAGTTTAAACCGAACATGACATCACACTTATTTCATGTAAAGTGATGGTAATTATTACGGCTACACCTACATAAGCAACATCCCAGCTCCACTCCTAATCAAGCATTCCTTTACCCTATTTTAAGGTCTTTCAACATTGGTAGATTGGGATAGTGTTTGGTATTTAGGTAATTCAGCTCTGGCTTGAGAGATGCTGCCCCAGATTTATCCACCACAATGCATAAATGTAGATGTTGTCCATTGTTAGTAAGTCAGCTCTTTTACCCTTTTACTTAATTTGTAGAAAATGTAAAACTGACTCTTCAATGATTTCAGCAATGCTCTTCTGCCTCCATTTTGAAGACCAAATAATTTTGTTCTTGGCAAATGCATGTTTAGTTGGTTCCTGTCCAATAATTCTCAGTTATATCTGCTTACACTTTCTTATCACCTGAATGTTTGAACTTAAGCCCCTTTCACACTGGCATGTTCTATCCGGGTCAGGAACCGGTGTCATGCAGGTCGGCTACGCGATTTCACACTGCTTTTTTAAATTTGATTTAGTAATCGCCATTTATTTTATTATTTTCTCCCAATTTGGCATATCCAATTATTTTTTAGGCTCAGCTTACTGCTACCACCCCTGTGCTGACTCGGGAGTGGTGAAGACGAGCAACGCTGTCCTCCGAAGCGTATGCTGACTTTATGGGACATTCTGTTTTGCCCACTATATAGTGTCATCTGACAGCTGTACTTTACAATAAACATCTAGTGACAGCAACCAATTGCTATGTATGTTTCAAATTATGCAAGAATGCATTATACAAATACCTTAAATACTGCTTCAGTTTTAAAAACATGAATTCATAACTACAGTTAGAGAGGCACATGCCCAGGTAGTTATTCAAACTGTGGTATCCGGTATATGGATAACACCTCAGTTACCTTACTGGGAAATAATGAGTGTTTATTATAGTAATGCTTATGAACTAAATGCATTAAACACGTGTACAGTGTACAGAATGCTGTATTGATAAGATTTTTTTAATTGCAAAACAAAACGCAGTTTTTCTAGCAGCACTGAAAAAATGATACCTACAAGATATTTTTGTATTTAAATTGAAATTGAAATGGTCATAGATTTTACTGTCTTTAAGAGCAATAACAATGGATGTTTACCTTAATATTTTGTAATATACAGTACATGTAGGGGTAGATGTAAGTGATTTGCCAGTGCAAACCCCCCGTAACGCAGCTGTAAATCATGTTTAGCAGCTGTAAGGTCTAATGATTTTTGCAGTCGCTAAAAATGCAGCGTGTGTAAAGAATGGTGTTCACCTGGCGTTCTGCACCCACTATCAAATGTGCACTTTGCCATAATTAATCAATTAAAATTATATTGAAATGCATTCAAATGAAGAAAAGAACATGGAATTGGACGTGGTCTGGATACTAAGTGGGTGCAAACATTATGTGATGTAAAGGATTTTGCCTTTAACTTAGGCAATTGCTGACCCTCCAAAAACTTTGCACCTTTTCTTACAATGTGCAAACCATTGTAGAAACGAGTAATTAAGAGCTTTGTAAAAGCACACAACTGCAGAGAAGGGCAAGACCCCGCATATTTAATCCCAGGGTAATTTAGTTTGGGATGCCAAAGGATGCGGTGCTAAAGCATTATTGTCTCACTCCGCAGCTCATCCTAGACCCAATAGCTGAATTGAGGGATGCTAGGCAGCAGTGTGGAGTAGTGGTTAGGGCTCTGGACTCTTGACCGGCGGGTTGTGGGTTCAATCCCAGGTGAGGGACACTGCTGCTGTACCCTTGAGCAAGGTACTTTACCTAGATTGCTCCAGTAAAAACCCAACTGTATAAATGGGTAATTGTATGTAAGAATAATATGTAAAAAATAATGTAATTGTATGTAGAAAAATGTGATATTTTGTAACAATTGTAAGTTGCCCTACATAAGGGTGTCTGCTAAGAAATAAATAATAATGCTAGACCCCAGTGTCAATCTAGGGCCCGCCATCCCTGTATATGTAAAGGTGCTGTGTTCTCTGCACTACTTAGCCTCTGGTTCCTTTCAGACCACAGTTGGAATGCCTAGAGCAGGGGTCTCCAACCCTGGTCCTGGAGAGCTACTGGGGCTTCTGGTTTTTGTTTCAACCAATCTCTCATTTACTTAATTGAACCAATTATTTGGTTTAATTAGTCAAGATTAACAGGTGTTCCAGATCTTTAGCCACTGATGATGTAAAGACACCTATAAAATCTGCTGGATAGGGGCTCTCCAGGACCAGGGTTGGAGACCCTTGGCCTAGAGGGATAGCCCAATCCACCTTTTCCAGAGCGCTAGGCACATTTCTGGATATCATGCTGAAAAGGGCAGGCCAATACATATAATTTCCAAAGGATACTCGCATAACTGATGTTGTCTGAGGCTTTTCCAAACAACTCAGTTCATGCTGAGTGACCTCAGCCCTAAGGACTCTCAGCTCCTTCTCAGAAAACTTTTCTTTTCTGTGCGCCAAGAGGACTTTGCTACCTTTCCTTTGACACTTCTTTTTGTTTGTATTTTCGTGCTCCACAAATATCATACAGCGCCTACTGCTCTCTGTACTCCTAACTCTGTCATCTTTGGGCTTCAAGTGCGGCCTCGAAATACACCAATGCGCTCACTGAGAACCTCATTATCATAATTTCCATTGCTCTTAAGCTTACACTGGACGCAGTGCAAAATAATTGCCTGACCGCAATGCAATTAGAATTTTGCACCTGCAATTATTTGCACTGCACCCTAAAAAGTGTCTCATAAAATATTAATTTAAATTAAATTAAATAAATGAAATTCACTTACTAAAAACAAACTGCTTTGAATATAACTTTTTTTGGTATAATAATACATTTTTGGTCTAAAATGAAATAGGGATTGCAAAATAGCTCACAAAAAATGTATGAAGGCAAAAAGCATATTTTTTGTTGTCTTTTCTGTGGCTTGATCTATTCCAGCAGCGACCCCCTCAAACACAATAGATGCTTGTTTGAGAATTTTTTGTTATTCAATACTTACATAAAATATTACAAATATCAATACAGTATACACCGACTATTTAGATGACTTCCAGTTTGTTAGTTAAAACACCGTTCCACCACTGAGGCACCAGTCTTATCTCCTACGCTCCTGCAGGGGGAGCTGTTTTATTTCACGCGAGTTTGTCATAGGGAAATCAAAACACTCCACCTAGCGGACGACAGCTGAAGTGACAACAAGTACACACACATTTTACGTGCGACTGAGAAAAAGCACAGTTCAAAGTCTTCTGAATTTGATGCCGTGTGATTTACCAAAACAGTTTGCGATACACTCGCACTGAAAATACAAATAATCTATAAGTACCTGTGTACTGTTTTTAAAATGACAACCATTCTTCCCCGCATCGAGCAGCTGTCCTCCCGGGTGATCAGAATCCTCGGCTGCAACCCTGGGCCCATGACTCTGCAGGGAACTAATACTTACCTGGTGGGAACGGGGAAGAGGTAAGGTTTAGGATATAGAATACAACAACAAAAAATTGTGTTTACATTCCTTTGGGCTTTGAAAAAAAAAAAAAACGTGCGTGTAAACTTACAGCAAGCCGACTTTGTGTGGTACCGTACCTGCATTGTATGAGAATGCAAATGTCCAAAGTTTCTTTCTGTTCCTGTTAACGCTGCAGTCTCACAATATCTGTGGCATCGCCGTGTTTTGACTTTTTTGGTCGAGGCTAGTTCCCATCAGAGGAAAGAATCTCTAATGCCATGGGAACTAGACTCAACATCACGTTTTACGCAGTTGTCGTTTGTTTGTGCCTGCTTGTTGTCTTTTTTAAATTTTGAATTAACTGTGTCAAAGAAAAATTGTGAAAACATGACATGACCTTGGCTTACTTGCCTATTACCAACACCACTCGGCGAATGTAGAGGTTACTACATGTTGCACCCACACCATCCTTTTCAGATTTCACTGCTTTGGTTTTTGCTGAAACTCCCAGTGGTCAGGTTACACAGAGTGCGCACTCTTTTACATTTGTATGTGTGGTAGATGCAGGTCATATGACATTGTTTTATGATTTCATGATCTTGGTGCTCTGATTCTGTATTTACTGTAATGGTGAAGGAGATACAGTGAGTTACTAACATAAATACTGTTTTTTGTTTTATTTTAGACGAGTCCTTATAGATACTGGTGAGCCATCAGTTCCCGAGTACATTACCTGTTTAAAACAAACTTTAAACAAGTTTAATACTACAATCCAAGAAATCATTGTGACCCACTGGCACATGGACCATGTTGGTGGGATTGAAGATATCTGCAGAGACATCAGCAGCGGTGAGCATAGCCAGTGTAATTACGCTTCCTAATGGTATTTGTAATATGAATATTCTCTCAATGGCGTGTATTATATGTTTGTTTTTTTTAAATTTTGATAGGTTCCAACTTGCGCATTAGCAAACTTCCTCGTAATCCTCATGTTGAAGATGTAATAGGAGAAGGAGAGCAGCAGTATACTTACCTGAAGGATGGTGATGTGGTGGAAACTGAAGGAGCCACCCTCAGGTAAGTCTATTAAAAGGTAACGTGTGACCCTACCATTAGTGAGATAAGACTGAGAAATTACTGTGGGACACCACTGCATGCATCAAGGACTGGGCTTTCGGTTTCTTTTCATTTGTCATTAATGATGCAATGGTAAGTGGAGTTAAACATCTTATATAATGTCTTGGTTATACAAACATACATACAGTATTGTTTGTTTAATGTTCTGATTTTAAGGCTTTTACTTGGATAGGGTAAATTGATTTGTGTGTAAAAATGAGAATTCTCACATGCATGTGGTTGGCTACAGTATCTGTAGAAATACTGCAAACAAAAATATTTTATTCCATCCAACGCACATGATAAATGCCAGCTGTTTGCAGACACCAAGACCACCTGTTATTTGTGAAAGGAAAACACACCAGTAATGATCCAAAACAAGCTTGAAAGCACTTACAAGTCCTTAAAATAGGAGGCAGTGTGGTCCAGTGGATAAAGAAACAGCCTTGTAACCAGGAGGTCCCCGGTTCAAATCCCACCTCAGCCACTGACTCATTGGTGACCCTGAGCAAGTCATTTAACCTCCTTGTGCTCCGTCTTTCGGGTGAGACGTAATTCTAAGTGACTCTGCAGCTGATGCATAGTTCACACACCCTAGTCTCTGTAAGTCGCCTTGGATAAAGGCGCCTGCTAAATAAACAAATAATAATAATAAAGTGAAACCACTACTTTTGTAGTCATAATAGATTTTATAAAAAAAATTATGTTTTGTAATATACCTATTCTGTAAGTTACCGCATTTTACTGTTTATCCTCTGCCTATGCTTGATGTTTCTAAAGCCAGAGTCATGCCTGAGCATGGTTAGTACTTGACCTACACAGCACTACCAGCTAATGTTGGTTACTTTGCTTGCAATATTCAGGTGATTGCGCTAGAAATGAGTTGGAACACAGGTTGGAAACTTGTGTGTTTTCCTTCATAGGATCCTTTTCACACCTGGCCATACGGATGACCACATGGCTTTAGTGCTCGAAGAAGAAAAGGCAGTGTTTTCTGGAGACTGTATTCTTGGTGAAGGGACAGCGGTGTTTGAGGACCTCTATGATTACATGAAATCGCTGGAGAAGCTAGTAAATGCCAACGCTGAATTGATATATCCAGGTTTGCATTTTTTCTTACATTGTTATATTTAAATTAGTGCTTCCAGATTTTTTTTATTGGTTTCCTTTATTTGCCACTGTAAAATCTACTCCAAGAACTTAAGGCAGCAGAAGGCACTGATTGAAGTGCAGTATTGCTAGCTACTACTTGTTCGCTTTGTACCACTTTTGGCTGCACCTTTGTTTAATTTTTTACAGTTTCAGTAACATTAAAAACTCCCTGAATGTACTGCTCAAACAGGCAGTAAAGCAGATGTATTAGGCAGAGTTAACTGGTAAGACACTGTAGTTAGAAACATTGGCGAAATGTATCTAAAAAAACATTGCTAAAGGCATATGTCAGAATGGCACTGGAACTAAAAATAGGTAGTAAAATTGTTTAAAATGTTGGCATGGTATTTAGGTGTGTTCTATATATTTAAATTGTGTATCACACATTAATATACCGGTGTGTTTAAATGGCAATTGCTACTCTGGCAACTTCACTTTAATCTGTTTTTCATTCATCCAAATTAAAAGATGAATATCATACCTTGAATCTAATATATAATTTAGTACATATCTGTTAAAAATGAAATGCTTATAAAAAAGTGAAAAGATTATGGGCTAAAATATTGAAGGCAAAATGTGGGTTTTTGGTGTCTCTCTTTACTTTCAGCTTAATATTTTATAATGAAAAGGTTACCTGGGGTCCATCCTAAAATTTACCATAAAATGTATGTATTGTGGTAGTGACTGATTGCCAAGGCAGACAGCGGTAGACATTGCAGTTAAGTGTGGTTGCGCACTTTTATTGACACAGACAAATCAGAACAAACACAAAGCAACAGCTAAGCCATTTCCCTGTACAAAAACCCTTTTGAGAGTTTTCTCAAACCACACTATAATCCTTTTCTTCTTCCAAACCACACACCAACTCCCCACAAAAACTCCTACTAACTACACCCTCCTCTACTTCCTGAACCCAGAGTGCCTTTATACCGAGTTAATTATGCTTAATTGCAAACACTCAAACAATTATTGTATTAATTCATTCATCAGATATTCTGAGACCTTGAGCCCTAGAGGCTGTTGGGAAATGTAGTTTTTATTTAGTGGCCATGGCAGCTTTCCCCAGGACTACATTTTACACCGGAAACTGCTTTTTTCATGGGCAAACTTACATATTTGCCACACGTGACACTGTGTGTGTGGGAACAATGCAAAAAAAGAAAAAGCTCGGTCTCACTGGTAATCCAAATCGAGAAGGATGACTCTTCAGAGATAATATTCTTGCTGATCACAGCTTAGGAATGAAGATCCAACAGCAGGGCAAGGCGTACACAGTAATAACACAACTGCGATGTAGTTTTGTGGTTGTTATTTATAGCTTTTTTGTATCTTTCCATAAGCTATACTGACTGAACTACAATGGATTACAAACTTTACAAGCAACTCCATTTCAAAAAGTCTGCTATTTTAAAGGGATCTAACAGAAAACCAAACAATGGGCTCATTTTTTTCTTTCTGCGTACCTTATAAAATTAGTGCTGCCTCGCCAGGCTTACTGCTGCTAAAAATAAGAGACAGCAGGTGGAACGCTTATCGTCCCACGTTGTGAGGTATTTGCTACAGATTGGCATATTGCACACATTGCCCGAGACTCGCTGGGTATTGTTGACAATGTCCATCCAATGACCGAAGTACTCTACATTTCTGTTACGAAAATAACATTGCCCAAAATTAGCAGCCAAGAGCAGCAGCCAATGACAGCATTGACCGGGCATTGACATCATTGTGACAAACCAGGGGCGCTTGCCACATGCTGGACCCTCTTCACCTGTCTTAGTGTAATTAACCCTATGTGGTCTATTTATTCAGCGCGTCTCAGGCACGTCAGGTCCAATTTATTTTCACACGCGCAGTTTATTTTAGACACAAGTGTTTTTTTTCACAGTAAAACAGGTTTAAAAGGCACTGCATATCAACAGGACACTCAGTACTGCATCTCCAGCCCCGCCCCACCCCTTGTTCACTGTATTTTTCACATACCTCTTCATAGTCGTGCATACTGATAAATCATCTCCTGATCACTCGTTTAATCACCAAACTCCTCAATAATGCGATCCAAGTCATTATTTTATTGCTATAACATCTAAAAAAAAGCTCTGCAAATGTCAGTGATATTCTTTGAGCGCTGGATGCAGAAGCAGCTACAGACGTGCTCAAATTTGTTGGTACCCTTACAGCTCATTGAAATAATGCTTCATTCCTCCTGAAAAGTGATGAAATTAAAAGCTATTTTATCATGTATACTTGCATGCCTTTGGTATGTCATTGAATAAAGCAAAGAACCTGTGAAAAGAGATTAATTATTGCTTATTCTACAAAATTATTCTAAAATGGCCTGGACACATTTGTTGGTACCCCTTAGAAAAAATTGGATTATAGTGATGTTTCAAACTAATTAGTTTCTTTAATTAGTATCACACATGTTTCCAATCTTGTAATCAGTCATTCAGCCTATTTAAATGGAGAAAAGTAGTCACTGTGCTGTTTGGTATCATTGTGTGCACCACACTGAACATGGACCAGAGAAAGCAAAGGAGAGAGTTGTCTGAGGAGATCAGAAAGAAAATGATAGACAAGCATGGTAAAGGTAAAGGCTACAAGACCATCTCCAAGCAGCTTGATGTTCCTGTGACAACAGTTGCAAATATTATTAAGAAGTTTAAGGTCCATGGAACTGCAGCCAACCTCCCTGGGCGCGGCCGCAAGAGGAAAATCGACCCCAGAGTGAACAGAAGGATAGTGCGAATGGTAGAAAAAGAACCAAGGATAACTGCCAAAGAGATACAAGCTGAACTCCAAGGTGAAGGTACGTCAGTTTCTGATCGCACCATCCGTCGCTTTTTGAGCAAAAGTGGGCTCCATGGAAGAAGACCCAGGAGGACTCTGCTTTTGAAAGAAAAACATAAAAAAGCCAGACTGGAATTTGCTAAAATGCATATTGACAAGCCACAATCCTTCTGGGAGAATGTCCTTTGGACAGATGAGTCAAAACTGGAGCTTTTTGGCAAGTCACATCAGCTCTATGTTCACAGACGAAAAAATGAAGCTTTCAAAGAAAAGAACACCATACCTACAGTGAAACATGGAGGAGGCTCGATTATGTTTAGGGGCTGCTTTGCTGCGCCTGGCACAGGGTGCCTTGAATCTGTGCAGGGCACAATGAAATCTCAAGACTATCAAGGCATTCTGGAGTGAAACGTACTGCCCAGTGTCAGAAAGCTCTGTCTCAGTCGCAGATCATGGGTCCTCCAACAGGATAATGACCCAAAACACACAGCTAAAAGCACCCAAGAATGGATAAGAACAAAACATTGGACTATTCTGAAGTGGCCTTCTATGAGTCCTGATCTGAATCCTATCGAACATCTATGGAAAGAGCTGAAACTTGCAGTCTGGAGAAGGCACCCATCAAACCTGAGACAGCTGGAGCAGTTTGCTCAGGAAGAGTGGGCCAAACTACCTGTTAACAGGTGCAGAAGTCTCATTGAGAGCTACAGAAAACGTTTGATTGCAGTGATTACCTCTAAAGGTTGTGCAACAAAATATTAGGTTAGCGGTCCCATCATTTTTGTCCATGCCATTTTCATTTGTTTTGTTATTTACAATATTATGTTGATTAAAAAATCAAAAGCATAGTGATTTCTATTAAATATGGTATAAACAATGGTGGATGCCAATTACTTTTGTCAGTTTCAAGTTATTTCAGAGAAAATTGTGCATTCTTAGTTTTTTGTAAAGGGGTACCAACAAATTTGAGCACGTCTGTATCTTGTTTGTTTATGGCCGTGTTATCTATGTGGTGCCGGATCTATCTGTATTCATGAGATACGCCCCTTTTTTTCTTTTTTTTTTTTCGGCTCCTATCTATCTCACTCGGCCATTGAATGGTTTTCTCGGCTTTTTCCGGAGAAAAAACGACTAGAGACCTGTTTTTTACATCTTTTTGATGATGTCGGACAGGGTCCGACATTGGACCGGAAAGGGAAAATTGCAATGTTAGACCAGGTCCGATATAGGACCGCAAAGGGTTAAGGGCCATATAAGAATGCTAAATACTGTAAGTGATTTTTAGGCGCCCTTCTTGTTGCGCTCCGGATTGCTTTAGTGACATTGTAGGTGCTATAAGAGTTACTTTAAATAAGATACTGTTTTAGCAGCAGGCAGTAAACATTTGAATGTTTTTGAAATAAAAATTAAAAATGCAAAACTGTGTGAACGTGCAAAGTGAAAAATGGCGATTCAAAAATGTCAAAATTCGCCGAATTTAATACCAGCCAAAATGTCCTTTTTATGGTATGAACCGAAACACATTATTTTAACTTCTTTTTATGAATTTCTGTTTATTCAACCACAGGTCATGGACCAGTTGTACAGAATGCTGGTGCAAAAATAAGAGAATACATCGCTCACAGGAACTTGCGTGAACAACAGATTCTAACTGTTCTCCAAGAAAACTCTGGAAACTCCTTCACATCCATGGATCTTGTAAAAATTGTTTATAAGGTATTTTCATCTCACAAATCCAACTTGTTCTTTCCACATGCTTTCGCCTTCTGCAGCAAGCGGTGAAAGCATGGGGACAGCTACCAAGACTGTCAAGTATACAACTTTCTCATCTTGATCATGGTTGTATTGATAACCTTTTTGTGTTATTAGGAAACTCCTGAACATCTACATAAAGTAGCAGAGGTAAACCTTGTGCATCATTTAAAGAAGCTAGAAAAAGAAGGGAAATTATGTAAGTTATGTGTGTTGTTTTTCCTGAAGATGATAGTATAACTGTTGGGATCCACGTAGAAATATGACCCCATCAGCATGGGCTTTGTAGTGGACAATAAACCCCAAGCAGATGGGGTAATATTTCTACTTGAGATCCTAAAACAACTATTGCATGTTTTGTTTTGTTTTTTATTATAAAGTAATATAAGTGAAGATGAATAAAATAATAGAATTATGTTTTGCACATGGCCTTCATTCTTATCAAGAAAGTTCTGTTTAACAAAATATATATAGATATGGGTGAGATCTGGCTGTTTATTTTAGCAAGTCAATCAGTACGTTTACATGACAAAGTGTTTACATGACAAAAACTGAATCAGAAAACTGATTTTCTTAAAACATCACTTTTCTGTGTTTGCATGATTAACGATAGAAAGTCTAATTAGAGTTCAGCTGTATACATGGATTGAAGTTTTCGGAAAAACGCAGGATATTTTCACATGCAAAGTATTGTAGTACCCTAAGTACGATTTCAACAGACCAGACATTTTTTCTGCGATAGAACGGAGACCAATCCAATAACAAGTGCTTTATCGAAGTGTCGGGTCTTAAATTCAAAAGATTACTATCCTATACCTCTTTTCAGATTCCCCACAATGTGCAATCAGCCTTTCAAACAGCTCATCCTGTTCTATATTACCAGTTTCTTTTGCAGACGATATTTTAAATTGTCACGTAATTTTAAAGCTGGAAAACATGTGCTGCTTCAGTATGGGCTATTAAAAAAATACATACGGACAAATATTACTTTATCCCTAACTACTTATTATTATTCTTTTTTTCTTCTTCTTCTTCTTCTTATTTATTTCTTAGCAGACGCCCTTATCCAGGACGACTTACAGTCGTAAACAAAAATACATTTCAAGAATCACAGTACAATTAAGAGCAAGATAAAATACAATGACTTTGGTTCTAGCAAGTACATGACAAAATACGATTCAACAGAGCAAATGGATCCATGCAGACTGACTACATATTATTATTTTCTCTGTTTTCTAAAACCACATGCAGGAATGAACGTCAAAGTTTGCACATGTGCAGTACGCTATCAGAATAAGATTTCAGAAAAGTGCGTTTACATAAATTTCTAGGTGCTGTTTTCCGAAAACTGACCTAAGGAATATTCCGATATATTTTCCGAAAACTTTGTTTACATAACTTTTGATATCAGAATTAGTTTTCGGAAAACTTAGTTTTCCGAAAAATATCGGAATTCTTATGCTCATGTAAACGCACTGATTATGTTTGTCCTTAAAGTAACAACCTCTACATTGTATTGAATTAGCTATAATAGCAAGCAACACGTACTGTGAAAGTTGTTTTTTGCTTGTTATTTAAATAGACCACTTGGAGTTTGAATACACAGGGCCATTTCTTAAATACATCTTTATTGTTTTACAGCAAGAGAAGCATCACCTCAAGGAAAATGGAAAAGCAATCTATAATTCTTCCAATGGGCTCTTGGGTTCAAGTTTTTCTTATCTTTACAATGTGCCTTATAATGTGAAGTGGGCATTGTATGCATTGGTTTCCTTTGTATGATATCTTTTCAATGAAATCATGTATAAATTCTATTATGTGAACCAGTACAGACATGGTTATTTTTGCCATACATTTCAATACATACATTTAAGCAGTGTTTGTTTGAATACTCAAATATTCGTCCCAGCACTCGTTCAAACGAAGTACCAAGTCCTAATTGGAAAACCATCCCAATTCCAACATCTCAAAGCACATTAACTTTGCATTTGTTTTGTTTTTTTAATAATGTTGGCTACTTTTTACACTTGTAATATACCGGTAATACTATTATTTAATAATTAAATATGATGTTAATAAAACATTATGATCTTATAATGGAAGTGTTTTTAATTGCATGTCTGAGATGTTGAAATCCATTTAATTAGTGTACCATTCTTTTTACAACATGCAGGTTTGTTTGGAGTGTGGTGTGCAGGCAATGGATAAGTCGGACATTTTCCACATTCAAAAATATCATGTTAGTACTAAAATAAATACATTTAAATGTAATCTATTGAAATGTTTTTAATAATTGTTTCATTTTTTTCTAATTTTATTAAAAACTGGAGTTGATTGTATTGATAAGGATTTGTTTTCCTTAAGTTCAAGTCTGCTGCTAAATATCAAAGAAAGAATCTGAGAAACCAATTTACTTGAGTAAGTTGAGTCATTAAATGAACCTAACACATTGTTTGTAACTTGTCTTGTAAAATTAATAGTTTTAGTTTACATAAATGAAAATTGAGTAAATAGCTTTTTAGCAAAGACCTTAATAAATCTGGCCCAAATTGTCTACCAGAAACAGCTATAATGAACATGCTGTAATTGAAGATTGTATAAAGGATTATGTCCACCTCCTATGTTAAACTACTGTATCTAAAATATGTTTTCCCAACGCTGCTACACATACTGAGATAAAAAAAAGAGCCTTGGCTGTTGTATGTACTCTAGATGGGGCTGGATTCACACACAGACTTACACATATATATACAGTGCCTTGCAAAAGTATTCAGACCCCTGACCAATTCCCTCATATTACTGAATTACAAATGGTACATTGAAATTTCGTTCTGTTTGATATTTTATTTTAAAACACTGAAACTCAAAATCAGTTATTGTAAGGTGACATTGGTTTTATGTTGGGAAATATTTTTAAGAAAAATAAAAAAACTGAAATATCTTGCTTGCATAAGTATTCAACCCCCACACATTAATATTTGGTAAAGCCACCTTTCGCTGCAATAACAGCTTTTAAGTCTTTTGGGGTAAGTATGTACCAGCTTTGCACACAGTGTCGGAGTGATTTTGGCCCATTCTTCTTGGCAGATTTGCTCCAGGTTGTTCAGGTTGGTTGATGACGCTTGTGGACCTCAATTTTCAAATAGTGCCACAGATTTTCAATGGGATTGAGATCAGGACTTTGACTGGGCCACTGTAGGACATTCACCTTTTTGTTCTTGAGCCAATCCAATGTTGCTTTGGCCTTGTGCTTGGGATCATTGTCCTGCTGAAAGGTGAATTTCCTCCCAAGCTTCAGTTTTTTAGTGGACTGAAGCAGGTTCTCTTGCAGTATTTCCCTGTATTTTGCTCCATCCATTCTTCCTTCAATTTTAACAAGATGCCCAGTCCCTGCTGATGAGAAGCTTCCCCACAGCATGATGCTGCCACCCCCATACTTCACTGTAGGGATGGTGTGTCTTGAGGTATGGGCAGAGTTAGGTTTGCACCACACATAGCGCTTTGAGTTTTGGCCAAAAAGCTCTATCTTGGTCCCATTTGACCACAAAACCTTTTCCCACATCGCAGCTGGGTCACTCTCATGCTTTCTGGCAAACTCCAGATGTGCTTTCAGATGGTACTTTTTGAGTAACGGCTTCTTTCTTGCCACCCTCCCATACAGGCCAGTGTTATGCAGAGCTCTTGATATGGTTGACTGGTGCACCATTACTCCACTCCTATATATATATATATATATATATATATATATATTCCCAATTATTAAGACTGAGATGCATTTGCAGTGATGATAGCGATTTTTTTTTTTTTTTTTTAAGAGAAAACTAAGTAAATGTGCGCATTTTTTTAGAAACTGTTTTTCCAGACACAACCATTAAATAAGCTCAGTCATATGTATCTACAATAAACAGGATGCTTTCTACAAAAGCAACACACAAAATACTAATAATCTCCTAGATGTTCTTACCTATCATCCTGTGACCAAAAAAATACAACGTATCATACAAAGAAATTTTAGTATTTTTCAGCATGATCCCTCTACAGCTCCTATTTTCAATAATCCACCATTGATGTCTTACAAGAGAGACAAAGATCTAAGAGAATGATTAGTCCACAGTAACATACAACCCAGTTGTGGCAATCTTAAAGGCTCATTTCCACGCAACAGGTTGTGCTGTGCTGCTTGTAAATACATCCACAACAGCACAGTAAAAGAGGCAAAATCTTCATTCACTATTCATGAGATTTTTACTTGCATTAGTAAAGGAATAGTATACTGCATTTGTTGTGTGAAGTGTAACAAACTACATTGGAGAAACAAAATGCCGTTTAGCTGATCGATTTGTGAAAAATCTATGAAGTATAAGAATTAACACCTCTACATCTCCTTTTGATCCAGACACAAATGACCAGACTGCAGAAGACATCGCAATTTGTGGGATAAGTCACTGCTATGGGACAAATGCAGCCAGGAAGCAAAAAGAACGCAAACTCATTTTTAAACTAGGTACTTTGGAGCTGCTTGAAACATTCTATTCTGAAGTCCTCATTTCTGTTGAAAGATAACTTGTTTGTAATAGCTTGTTTACAGCACTGCTTTTTCATCCAGCTGAAGAAGGACTTGTAGTACTTGGAAGTAATTGAAATGTCACTGAAATCTACACGGAGGCATCAAGTTAAATAAGACCCCTTTAGTACAAAAAATATACATTGCTACTTCATTATATTTTTTGAAAGGGACCAATTTAGTTAGAAAATGATGCGATAATGACAATTTTATTATGTATTTCTTAGCAGACGCCTTTATCCAGGGTGACTTACAATTGTTACAAGATATCACATTATTTTTGCATACAATTACATTATTTTTTACACATTAATTTTTACATACAATTACCAATTTATACAGTTGGTGTTTTTACTGGAGCAATCTAGGTAACGTACCTTGTTCAAGGGTACAGCAGCAGTGTCCCCTACCTGGGATTGAACCCACGACCCTCTGGTCAAGAGTCCAGAGCCCTAACCACTACTCCGCACTGCTGCTATTTTTATTATTACACCAGTTACACATGTTCATTTTACAGTGCTATTAAATTACATTTATTTCCATATCACAAACCCCTTAAACTGGGATAACACAATGTAATACCGATGCATGTAATTCAAATGGATACCACATGGCATATGCGTTACTGTACACCCCCTTGTTACAACTACAACCATTGAATTGTGAAAGTAAAACCCAGTGATTTGAGAAGTCTGTGTAGGAAATATTTTTAAAAAGTGGAGATTTTAGCTAAGTTTTGAGTAACATCAAAGATGCAACTCCTTGCCCATTGTGACAAACTAACTTGCAGCACAAATTTGATAGATTACAGAATACTTTGAATGAGGGAGTTGCATTATTACAGAGGAACATACCTCACCATGCCATTTTCACTATTACACTACAACTGTTTTAAGTTATTCGTTTATTGTTTATTTGTTGATTAGCTTTTTGAGAGCATGGCTTGAGTGTCTGTGTAAAGCATTTCATAAGTAAGCAGTGGTTTTTGAACAGGTGTCTTTAATTAGTGTCGTCTGAGCTGTACTTTATTTACTGTTCCTTTAATGGGTAATAACACAACAGCTGTCCTCCAAAGAAAACAATTGGGAGGGAGGTGTCTGGTTATTGTATAATATATGATCTCATGCTAAAATAAAAGACTTGTTCTCTAATGACTGTTACCTGGTAACAATTCACTATTCTACATTTGGGAATCTACATCTTACAAACTTACCTACCCCTAATCTTATTTCTATTACCCAGTCAGCATTTCCAAACCCCAAGCCATCCACAGTATACTTCTGTGCCTCTTCTCACAAATAGCCCTAATGGCTTACCAAAAACAAACCACGCATCACAGAATCAAATATGCAATTTGATAGGGAGTGTAACAGGGACGTTCTGTTACTGTGGGTATCAGCTGAGAAACGAGAGACAGGGTTTAAAGTTGAAACACTGCTCAAATGTCAAGATTTTATTATTGACACATATTGCAGACAGTTGCAGTAGTTGGTGGCCACCACTAGGGTACCAACAGTAGTATCCCTAGTGCGGGAGTGTATATATATATATATATATATATATATATATATATATATATATATATATATATATATATATATATATATATATACACATATACATATAATATATATATATATATATATACATATACATATACATATACATATATACAAGTACACATGAATACAAAAATGCAAAACAAACACTGTACAAAAACAACTAGGAAAAGGTGGCCAAGCTCAGGTTGTGCACTACTCTCACAATACAGGGAAGTCCCACACCAGGAACCCTCTTCCTAACACAAACAATATAAACTTTGGTAGGATTAAAAATCCCTTAACGTAATCCCTATTCTAATGTTGACATTATCCCAGTATGCACACGGAGATAACTTCAACAACACAGAACCTGGGTATACACCCCGTCATTCTTTGTGGTCCTCGGTTTTGGTCACGACCCCGGTTAAACACAGTGGTCAGATCTTGATCTTTGGTTCTCTCACCCCGGTTCTGACACACAGCCGTGAGACTTTCCGTTTGTAGACGCCGCTCAACACCAAACAGCACAGAACAAAAGAAGAAACCAAGAACAAAGGGCTTGGCTTTCCAGATCCTTTTCAAATGCAATGACCAGTGTTATCAATTATGGAATTGACACCTGACCCCCTGCTGCACATTCAGTTTCAATTAGGCAGGGAGGAAAGTCTAACATCCCTACCCTGCCATATCCAGTACACACTTTATTTTTACAAAAACATGCTTTTATTTTTAAGCCAACAAACCGTATTTATAATGAAACATAACTAAATTTTACAATGGCAGACCTCAGCCCCGCCACGGGGAACCACAGCTATTGTTTGCTGCCTGCAAATGGGGTGCAGCAAGTACAAGGAACAACCCCAGCAAAAACACCAAAGATGGGCAATGTTTTAGATTTCTCTCTTACAGCTGAATTGTTCTGGGTATCCCTCACACAGTCACGCAAACCTCAATACTTTGCTGGGTCAGTTTCAGAGTTTCTTATCAGTATGGTCTTTAAGGGTTAAAGGACAGAGAAATAAATTAACATGGGCCCTCAAGATGGTCAGAATGATTAATGACAGTGCCTGCTCCTCAGAAATGTATTGAGATCAGGACCTTGAGGAATACTTGAATACCTGTGTTAGTAAATGAGATCAGCAGTGCTTGGCCTATTTGGAAAGGCCTGGATCAGCAACAAGGTGCCATGTTAATTTATGCAATTGGCTCTTCTTTGTGACAAAATATGATTGGTTATGGTTCAGGGGACCCCTTAACAAAGCCCCCAGAGAAATGAGTGTTAAATAAGCATTTGTTAATGTACCTACCTTGCCTGAGTACTCGATCATTGTTTTCACATTTACAAGGGTGATTTATATGTTGCTAAATCTGAAGAGAAACTAGGGCAAAATGCTTTTTGTAGCATCTCTGAGCGCTAAGATGAGACGGGGGCTTACATACTTGTTGGTTTAGCATCACAAACGTTTCCTGTAACAACAGTAACTAAGCGCCTGTGGTGCAGCAAAAGAAAAGACAAATTGCTATCTAATCAGATTGGTTTTCCTATGAAATGCAAAGGTTACAATCAAAATCTGACAGTAAAAGTCTGTTGACAACGAAGCCAACAGCACACTGAAATTGTAAAAAGAAAGGCACCGTTCAACGAACAAGGCTTGCAGAATTCTAGAACATTCATCAGTAAACCTAATGAGATCTAATGTTTTTAGCTTGCATATGCTAATAGATTGGTTAATTATATGCAGTTATAATAAGAAGGATTTGAATTATTGTCATTAGAACAGACTTTTTAATTACTAAATTCAGTCTTTATGAGACGTACATGATTTATTTGATATGTTATTAAGGGAAATAAAATAATAATGTAAGCTTGTAAAACATTACTAACCTCAAAACATTGTGTTATATTAGACAATGGAATGTAGCTTGCATGTGTTAAATATACAAATTAAACCTATTACCTTGAATGATTATCGGTTTCTTCATGCATTAAAAATTATAGTTATAATGAAAATTGTTTCTATTACCATTAGCGTTACTAGTTATTTAACAAATTATGCTAACAGCAGCTCATCAGCAACATTTTATTAATGGTGTGCCAGATTTCAAAGGATACATTTAAATCTCAATTTCATATTCTTTTTATAATACACACAGAAAAGACATACCTGCTCTAAATTTGATTGAATGCTACAAAATGGCATTTTCATTAGGAACTTTCTTTTTAATATATTTTTCAGGTTATATTTTGACATGAGTACTGTAAACCTTAACTACAGCCTCATTTGTTAGAGATTAAATGAGTAAAGTACAACTGTTGTATTGCATATTATACAGTTACAGGAAGCACAACTAACAGCCGACTAGTGATTTTGTTGTCATAGTGAAAGCTTACAATAATGGCAATCTAATAAAAGGACATTACATAGCTGACATTTTGTCTTGTCCTTTTCACCATATTTTTGAAAACCATGTTTAAAAAGCTATTTCAAATGATATATTGAGAGAAATGTATTTTGTTATCGGATAAATGAGGCACTTTTGGTGTGTTTCACTCAATCAGGTAAGTCTGCACTGGGCGTAGACTAATGCTAGCACACACACAAAGTCTATTTACCTCACATTAGAGGACCCTCAACTTGACATCTCGATTAGGTGCTCTGAATGTGAAGAGTGGTGGCATGAGGAATACACTGGTTACAAGAGCATAACATTCTTGTCTGACTTGCGCTGCAAACATCTAGTAGTTGGGAAGATATTTAGTAGTGGTATACCATCAGTTACACTGTCATTCATAGCTATTTAATGAGACCAATTTGGAATTTGACAAGATAGCCAATATCCCATAAAGGTGGTATTTTCTAATTGTTTCGCTTTGATAATGTGTATCAAAGATGTGCAATTTAGGGCTCCCAAGTGGCACATCCGGTAAAGGCACTGCGCCCTATAGTTTGGAGATTGCCAGTACGAATCCAATTGGCCATGTGCTACCCGGACAGAGTAGGGGTTAGGTCAGATGGGGAGTCCTTGGCTCACCGCACAACAGCGACCCCTGTGACTGGACAGGCGTCTGCAGGCTGGCCCGTACCCAATTCAGAATTGCATGGTGTATGAATGAATATGGCTGCATGGCTGGCTTGCAGAGTGTAAAAAAGCGGACGGCTGACGGCACTAGTTTTGGAGGATGCTACTGCTTGTCTTCGTCTCTCCTGAGTTAGTTTGGGGGTTGCAGCGGTCAGCCAGGTTGAATAATAATTGGACATTCCAAAATTGGAAAAATGAATAAAAATAATTGTTAAAAAAAAAAAGGCACTTTTTCCTTTTGTAGCCTATGTAAAAATGTGCTTTTGCAGCTTTTAATCCATGCAGGCCATATGTCCAAATCATCATTCTGGTCACACTGTAATACTACATACTATTCTATAGTACAGGTTTTACTGCATTCTGAGTCTGTCCTTTTAAGACTACACATACTGTAATAGCCACAGTAAAAAAAGAAGTGAATTACCTGGATGGCTAAGGCAAGGGCGAGTCATACAGTCAGGCAAGCACAGTTTTGTTCCTGGCTGTGCAAACTTGTCGATCTTGACTAGGAATCCAAAGGGTGGGGGGGCGTCTCATTGGTCCTGATGCCCTCATGGGGTGGTGGAAGTAAAATCGACAGGGACTGTGTCCCCTCATTACGGTACATTGGCCCCTTCAGGCCACGCACCTGGTGAGTTTTAGGAGTCAAAGGCTTTTTGTACTCTAGGGGCCAGTAGCTCACTGACATCCATTGTCAAGCTCATGGGTGTAAAGAGTCAATTGGCTTGCAACACAGGTGGCATTTTAGTCACGCAGATTCTTGCAGATCTGTGCAGCTAACTCGACACGGCTAGCTATATGACATCACACTCATCGCCAGCAAGCTGGCTGCACAGATAGATTCCGCAGCGTTTAAAAGTAGCTGTGAAAGCTGGGCTGCAGCTGCAAACTAAACAGATGATGCAAAGGTCAAGGTGTACCTACTGATCTCAATCAACCTGCAACCCACATACTGCCACCTCAACAGTGAAGGTGAACGATACTTTGGTTCGCTATTTCTATAAGATTACGTTAGTAAACATTTATACAAATGCAGATTATTTATATAAATGTGGTCTTGTATTTACCTTATTAAATTATTTTCATATCTAATAAATACAAATGGGCAGGCACGGTGGCGTAGTGGTTAGCGCTGCTGCCTCACAGTGTCAGGGTCATGGGTTCAAATCCAGCCTAAGGTACTTGTCTGTGTGGAGTTTGCATGTTCTTTCCGTGTTCGCGTGGGTTTTCTCCGGGTACTCTGGTTTCCTCCCACAGTCCCAAGACATGCTGTCCAGGTTGATTGGTCACTCTAAATTGCCCTGTGAGTGTGTGTGGTGCCCTGCGATGGACTGGCGTCCCGTCCAGGGTGTAGTCTCGCCTTGTGCCCTGTGTATGCCAGGTTAGGCTCTGGCTCACCACGACCCTGTAAAGCAGTAAGCGGGTAATGATAATGGATAAAAACAAATGTATTTTGTGTGGCTTTTAGGTATTTTACAAAAATATAAATAAATAAATAAATAAATAAATAAATAAATAAATACAGAGCATAAAAAATGTCTCAAACTCACTGAATAGCTACAGGGGTATATGATACAGTGACTTGCACATCGGGGAGCTATGCCACAAATTATGGGGAAAAGACTTGATGATGGAGAATAAGGCACAAAGACGGAATGTTTCAGATTTCAAGCACCAGTTGTGCTATTTTATTCAGGAAGAAAGAAGCTAGCTTCTGTTGTTAAGAAAACAACAACAAAAACCCTCTGGGAGAAATTAACTAGACTTTGAAGGTGTGTATGTTCTCCTCAGCCCCATCCTATACTAAACTGTGGGGATGGATAATTCCTTTTACCCCAATCAAGTATTTATAATTTTATTGACCCTGTTCTACTCACTGTACAAAAGTTTCCTGCAATTTGTTGAGGCCAGGCAGAGCTAACAATCATACCTGAAAACTTGCAATTAGCACTGCTAAGCTTTCCACCTGCCCTCAACCAAGATGGCCCTGAAGCCAGAATAGCCCACAGTGCCTTCTCATACCACTGGGTCCTAAAGCTCTTATTTTACTGTATGGCCAGTAAACGTCATCACAGGGTATAACTCAGTTGTTCAGATGTTTGCTACGATAGCACACACATAGCAAGATGTAACTAGCTAGTTGTTCTACTTGCTGCTGCAGGTGATGTCAGACGCAGTTTACTCAGGGGGGGTGAAACGCCACCACACTGACCTTCAAATGAGCTGTGGGAGTTGCTGTTTTGAAGAAATACCTACAAAGATATGAATGCTGCACAAACTGTGCCAGACATGTAGCATGTTAAAACAGTCAGAGAACTGCTATCAGATAAAATCCAAAGTGGATTTAAGGATTTATATTTGCAAGGGAGACTGCTTTCACCAGTTACATAGAACTGTGCATTAATTAGAAAACTGGATTTGTCAGTCACCGAATCCACACTAGTCAATTGTTTGTTCTCTCTAATCCTTGTTTATCATTTACTTAATACATATGACACCCTAATGTCCACAATCCATATGTGGTCTGAAATAACTCAGCATAAAGAGTATTGTATGCTGTAGCTGACATTTTAATGTTTATATTAAACAAACCTAAACACATAAAAGAGCAAGTTATTTTCATAAACACTGTCAATTCAATTCAATACAATAAGAGGTCTTGTGTAAATGTAATAAAATAAATAGAGACGTGTGCTTACCTTTAAGCCTGTTGTAAATGGAAAGTGTTCCATAACCGCTGATAAGGGCTATTATTTGCATTGATATACTGTATGTGCATGTTTGTTTTTATTCAAATACAAGATGACCTTGGGAATGTCACCAGCAGGAAATACAGAAACCCCTCGCCGATGAGACAAGATGAGCTGCTTCTAAAACTCACCTGCTAGAGTCCAAGCTTTAGGGCCACAAGGTCAGCATCAGAGAACCCCTATGCAGAGCTGCAATGGATGCCCTACATATTATGGAGGCAGGGTGGGTGTATATATTCCAGAAAGTTTTCCCTCATAAGTAAAGAGATCTAATGCCTATTTGAAAGATACTTCACATTGTCTAGTATTTCCGGTTCCATTATCCACCCTCTCCCATCTCCACTGTGTAAACACATTAGCTACGGACGAGTAGTAGATTTAAAACAGGCTGGTAAAAAATCTTCTTCCCACCGGATTTAACTTGCAATATTAGTTTTCTTGACAAATATATAATAACATAATTAACTTTTTTTAATAACTCTCGGTCTTCCCAATGGGAAACTGAATAATAAATACTGCCTATCTACATTCTTGATCCTCTGTGTCCACCATCAATGTGTGGTTGTCTCTACACATTTATTATTATTATTATTAATGTGTTTATTTAGCAGACACCTTTATCCAAGGCGACTTACAGAGACTAGGGTGTGTGAACTATGCATCAGCTGCACAGTCACTTACAACAACGTCTCACCTGAAAGACAGAGCACAAGGAGGTTAAGTGACTTGCTCAAGGTCACACGTTTACATTATATGGTTGCATGTTCTGTACAATTGTCAGTGACCTTTCTGTAATTGTTGAGGTATGTGACTTACCCTTTACAATAAAATATTAAAAGCAATGCAAAGAGTGGTTAAGCACGGTGAAATGTAAAACACAGGCACATATTGCAATAAACCATTTCAATATTGGTGAAGATTTAATAGAGAAGAAAATGAAGTTACACTCATTAATTTAAAATGTGCTTAAACCTAAAGTTTTTCTTAACCAATTGTTTGAAAGTTGCACTAATTTTTATATTTAAGTGCCAAGCAACATATATTCCAAATGAAGAGCTACAGATGTATTGGCTCTCTACACTTAATATAAGCTCAGATAAGAAAACATGTTAAATACAAGCATTTAGTGAACATTACTTATTATGACAAAGACCAAAATGCACAATTTCTGTGTGGCAGGGCAGAAGCCTGCCATGTAAATAATGGGTGTACAGGATTGTTTTGAATTTAAATTTGGCAGGGATGGGGTTAATTCCATCCCTGCCAGAATCCAGGTGTGGAATGTGGCTGGGTCTTGATTGCATAATTGGTCAAGCACCAGCCACATGGTATATAAAGGGAGCCAGGTTACTCTCACCTTTTCCAGTTGTGATTGACTCTTTAGAGCTCCTTCTTCGAGTTTTTTGTGAGTTCGCTTGCAATTAATTGCTGAAAGTAGGCTTGCCACTTCCCCAAAATCAAAAACTCGACAACTGAAGGCTGAGCTAACACTACGCAACTGGATTTAGTTTTATTTTTTAAACTTAGCTCAACAGCCTACATTGCCTAACGATTGTAGGCTGCTTTCTAACCTCTGCAGCTTGCTGCATGTTCTTTACTATAATTTTCCACTGCTTTTTCCTCTCCAGCTTGCTGTAGAGTGTCTCTCTTTTATTATTATTATTATTATTATTATTATTATTATCATTTATTTCTTAGCAGACGTCCTTATCCAGGGCGACTTACAATTGTTACAAGATATCACATTATTTTTACATACAATTACCCATTTATACAGTTGGGTTTTTACTGGAGCAATTTAGGTAAAGTACCTTGCTAAAGGGTACAGCAGCAGTATTCCCTTCCAGGGATTGAACCCACAACCCTCCGGTCAAGAGTCCAGAGTTAAAAATAAATAAATAAACCACACGCTTCCTCCATTAGGCCTTGGCCTTAGTGTAGAGCAGACTGCGCGCATCACTACTCACCCATAAAGCGGTGTGTTCGTCTTTAAAAAAAAAAAGAAGGAACAGGTGTGTTTAATTTTTCTTCTGTCTGTCTCTCTCCCTTCTCCAGGTCTGTGACTGCACTACCCCACTGCAGGATACGCGCTGCACCGGTTGAGGGCTCCATGCGGTCTGGACGCCACCTTGGGTACTCCACTCCACTGCAAGCTACACACTGTTTCTGGTTGTGTGACTGGTGCTTTGCCCTCGGTACTTGGTGCTCGGTGCTTCGTGGCTCCCGTG